>NC_067131.1:32939880-33115632 GCF_021347895.1 Acanthochromis polyacanthus | reverse complement strand
TGAAATAAATAAGTCACAGTTACCGTGTGCGCCTCTCAGACCATCGGAATAGTTCGCTTGTTAGTTTGTCTTCTTCTCTGTAGCACGTTGTAATGGTGTATGACTCTGCCGCCATGTTGCATTTCCCACAATCCTTCACATTGAACCCTGAACTAAACCGTGGTCATGTGACTTATTTATATCTATCAAAAACATTTAAAACAGTGTTGCATTTTTAACATTAAACATATAAACCTTATTTATTTTACCTTTAAATCAATTTTATAATTTTACGTATTATTTATAAAAACAATAACAAAACAATAAATGAGACCACAATTAAATTACTGTCCCCTGGACAGTTACAAATGTAATGCATTGTAAATATTTCTACACACTCAACCAGACAAGCGCTGACAATCGACAACATGATAGGCTAAAACCTAAGCTAATGTCTATCACATAAAGTATCAATAACAATCAACAGGTAACAATGCACAGTGATTGCTCTACACTGGGGAAACACACCTTTGGTCATTTACACACAGCAAGTAAAGGAAAAATGCAACATGTATTCAGTCCAAGCATGTGCACGGGAGAAACTAGCCAATAAACTGTGCAGCTATAGAAAAAATATGGCACTCGAATTGCGTTCAGGGACATTACGGAAAAATCATCAACATTCGATGAACTCGGCAAAGGAAGAAATGCACATGTATAACACAACCCAGACAATATTCCAGTCGAAATACGAAGGCTTTCTAACACGGGCAGTTGGCTCATTTAGGCACGGTTGTTTAGCGCTGCATGAGACAGGCTACTTCACAACAGAGACAAATAAATGCACCGTGTGACTTGGCAACCAAAGCTAATGAACAATAGCTACACTTGATTCATTTATGTGTTACCTGGTTGTTGGCTACAGTCAGGGTGGAGATGCCTGTGGACTGTGCAACTGCTGCCACAGGCGTGTCCACTTCACATGCTCACGTTATGAGATGGGGCGGGGCAAGTCTCAGCACCGGTCCTGTGTGTGTGCATCTGTGTGTGTTTAATGTTGAAGTACCTGATCTGATATGAGTTCTGACATGTTGTTCATCATAAATGGAACCTGAATACATGTGTTATGTAATATCATTGGAATGTGCCTTTCAGTCTGAGAAACTTAATGCCATATTGACTTAAGGAGTGCATTGTCTTGCTGGTAGATGGATGTGGCCCTTTGGGATATGCAAAGTCGAGGAACTCCATTTGAGGGGGTCTTGCTTTTACCTAAGAGTCTTCAAATAACAACCAGATACTTTTATTCTATTTTTTTCTTTAAAGCTGAGCCGGGAGGGCACCTGCTTGATACTGAGGGCAAGGGGCAGGTGGTCTAGCACCACCTGGTGTCTATCTGTGCATGCCACCGGTAATTTTTCATTTCAAATGTTTTACTGGACATTAACTTGAAAAAAAAATCACTGGTTTGGAAAATATTTAAATATATATTGATAACAGACTTTTAAAAATGACCATCTAAAATTTTGATTTGTATAATAAAATAAAAATTAACACCAAAAGTTATTTATTATAAATCCTCCTGTTACATTATGTTGAACTTGAAATAATAATGGTAGGAACAAGATTGCATTCTAATTAGTTCAGTTTAAAATTAAACCTATGTTTGCTTAAAAACTGATTAAAATCATTCATTATTTTATGATGTTTGTAAATCATTTACTAATTAGGAAAAATGTTGAGGCGTCTTTATTTTCATACCTTTTTTTGTTATTTTCTTAATTTGCATACAAGTTTAAGTAGCTAGTTGACAATATTTTATTCATTTATTTGTTAATTTTCCTAATTGTTAATTCATTTATTTATTTATTAATACACTCAACAAAAATATAAACAGCAATATAAAACTGCACATTTCAGAGTGGCCTTTTATTATGGCAGTCTAAGGCACACCCGTGCACTGATGGTGGTGTGTTGTCTAATCAGCATCTTGATATGGCACACCTGTGAGGTGGGATGGATTATTTTAGCAAAGGAGAAGTGCTCACTATCACAGATTTAGATAGATTTGTGAACAATATTTGAGAGAAATGGTGATATTGTGTATGTGGAAAAAGTTTTAGATCTTGAATTCATCTCATAAAAAATGGGAGCAAAACAAAAGTGTTGCGTTTATATTTTTGTTGAGTGTATCTCATCTCTCATCTAATTCAGTGACAGTGGATTAACTGCATTACCAGTTAATGAACAGTAGGGGGCAGCAGCAACTTCAGATAACACAACGAAGAAGAGGAACCAGGAAACAGCAGCAGCAGAGGAAGAAGGAAGCAGCTGATGGTGATATACCTGAGGTAAACCGACGAAAACATAACGGGATAGCTTGTCGTTGTTGCCAAAACAACTCATTTTAAAGCAGGAAAACGTTTTATTACCGCAGCGTGACATTTTGAGTTTAATATCTCATTTGATACACCGGATGTTGTTTTTGCTGAAAAAAATGAGCTAAATTGTTCGTGTTTAGTTTCGCGTATTAACCTCGACGTTACATTGTGAGTTATGTGTAAATGCTGTAGGTAGATACTGTAATGATGCATGCAGTGCAACAAAACAGTTACATTTGTGTTTTTGTGCCATCAATCGTCGTGCAGAACACGGAAGAAGGGAACTCTTAAAAGGAATATTTGATTCAATTATATAGCCATTTATGGATTATTTGCATGCCGAATTTTCCAGAAGACTTTCCTTATTTACGGGAAAGTAAAGGTTGCTGTTCCTCTTTTGTGTATTTAAGAAATTAAGCTATTAGAATAAAAATGTTCATGTTTTGAATGAAGTTTGGTTCAAAGGGCTTTGCGCACTGTCATCTGTAGCCTATATTTGACCTGATTAGGAGTTGCAGGACATGTTTGCAATCTTGTCTTGTCAATATGTTTAGTCCAACTCAGCCTCATTGTGGCTTCAGACGGTTTTACTCAGAACAATGAGTGTGGATTTTGTCCCCAAGATTAGAATTGAGTTGGGAGCAGATTAAGGCTAGTTTGAGCAGCTGAGATGATTACAGCTAACAAAACCCAGTACATTGTCCATGTCAGCACCACACAAAAGAAATTGTAAATCTATCCACACTTAAATGTAAAGTGTAATGTTATGTTGTATTGAATAGGTTTCCTTGGGTTGGAAAACAAAAAACAAGTGGCAAGACGATAGCGACATTGTGCTGGAGACATGAATGACTTTTAACCATTTCTGTGTTGTTGTTTTTTTTTTTTTCTCCCTCCGTGGATTCTCGATTGGATTCAGGCCTCGACTCCAGCAGCAAAGAACCTGAACAGTAATGGTGATTTTTTGTTAACCATTTTTGACCATTTTCTTGACCTAGGAAGACTTCACTTCTCCAAGACAGGCACAACAGCTCATCCAGCCTTGTTAAAAACTTGCCAAAACAAACAAGAAAGCTTTTGGTCATCAGTTCTGTGGTCAGATGAGATGAAAATAGAGTTGTTGTGACACAGACCGGGCTTGCATCAGGGTAAAGACGAAGAGAGGTATACAACCCCAAGATCAACATTCCCAGTGGCAAGCACTGTGGTGGGAACTGAATGCTTTGGGGGTGTTTTTCAGCCGATATGCGGATAAAACGGTCAAGAAATGGTTAACAAAAAAGCAGTATCAACTTTCTTTAGAGTCCAGACCTGAAACCATTGAGAATCTTGAGAGGGAAGTAAAGAAACATTTGATAAGTACAAGGACGAATGTAGATTTTGCAACTGATTAACAAAAAAAATAATTTATCAAATATATAATTCATTTTCAGTCAGAGGAAGAAAAGAAGCTTTTAATATAAATCAAAGTTTGGCATGGATAGAAATAATTTTGTGCTTAACTGTGTCTTATCTGCATTTTCCAGCAGATTCTATGCTCCGGCTAAGGACTTCTGAGGAAGAAGAAAGCAGTTGTGAAATTTCCCAGCTCAGACAGGCAGTGTTACAAAACAATGACAGACTCCTTGATGAGATGCTCTGCCAAGAAATCTACAAGAAAGTCATCAACTGCAGAGGCGGCTGGGGCATCGCAGGCACACCGCTGCATGCCGCCGTGTCTAAAGGCCACCTCAGCTGTCTGCAGGTGCTGCTAGCCCACGGAGCCCTGGTGGAGTGTGTGGACGTCAAGGCCCAGACACCTCTGTTTGCAGCTGTGCGTGGGAAATACCTGGACTGTGTCTTAACTCTCCTCAGAGCCGGTGCCAACCCCAACGGCAGCTCATCCAACAATGGCTCCCCTGTCCTCACCGCAGCACGGGAGGGAGATGTGGAGATACTGAAGCAACTGCTAAAACATGGTGCTGAGGTCAACTCCCGCTCCAAAGTCTTGCTCTGGACCTCCAGTGCCAGAGTTTCCAGCGGGCCGCTGTACCTGGCAGCTGTGTATGGACACATGGAGTGTTTCAAACTGCTGCTCCTCTTTGGAGCAGACCCGGATTACAACTGCATAGATTCAAAGCTGCTCACGTCTATCAAGCAGCCCAAAACTGTGCTGGAGATGTGCCTGATGCATGGCTGTGGCGTGGAGTACATCCAGCTTCTGATTGACTTCGGTGCAAACGTCTACCTCCCTACACTGATCATAGAGAAGTCCACGAAGCAGAATGAGGCTGTGGAGCTGCTTCTGCGGGAAAGAGGTATTGAAAGTACTGATCATTATCATTTTTCAGTTTTTAAAACCCTGTTGGATTCTGGGAAGCAGGGGTGTCAAACTCATTTTAGTTCGGGGGCCACATTCAGCCCAATTTGATCTTAAGTGTACCAGACCAGTAAAATCATAGCATAATAGTCTATAAATAACCACAGCTCCAATTTTTTTTTTGTTTTAGTGCAAAAAAGTACAATTCTGAAAATGTTCTTGTTTAATGAACTATCTTTTGACAATACATTTTGAACAATCTGAAATTTCTTAAGAAAAATAAGTGCATACAACTTGCAGCTCACAAAGTATCCACAACTGAGAGGAACCAAGCCATCGGACGTCTGCAAGCTGAAGAGTCTGTCCGCTTCGGGGAAGGTCATCGGTGCTCTGTGTGGTGTTGTATTGACGCTGGAGACGGTAAATGGTGGTGATGTTGACATTAAAGTGACGGGCAATGTCTCGGACAGACTCTCCAGCTTGCAGACGTCTGATGGCTTGGTTCCTCTCAATTTGGTTTAAGCGTGGCATAGTTAAACAGCAAGTGAAATGCCTATGATCTTGAATGAAATTTATATCCACTGAAGGTGTCGATAAATCGTGCATATTCAATTGCACGTGCAAAGTGTGAATCATGTCCACATCATCAATGCATTGGTGTATTGCGACGATTCGGTTTCGGTTTTCACACCAACCTTACAAAACGCAACAGAAAATGTTAAGAACACACCATGCACCACAAAGTACCAAATGCATTTTTGTTTTTGGAAACCAAATTTAATTTTTCATCGGGTAAAAGAAACTTGCGTTTCTTTTGCGTGTGAGTATATATAGTAGGTCTAGAAATTATTTTAAATTTAAAGTTTTACAAATTTACAACTTGCAGTTAAAGTCGTCTATGTAATTTTTACACTTGGCAAAGTCATCCCACGGATTGGACCCTCTGGCAGGCCACTTTTGGCCCATGGACTCTATGTTTGACACATCTGCTGTAAAGAATGGATGCCTGACAGGGTGATTGGAATAACAAAAAATATAACAATGTTCATGTGTTATATTTCACAAAAATCTCTGTCATTCTGTCTAATCATTAGTTGTGAGTCTAACTCAAATGATTTAGTCAGTCACAGCAGGTCTGAAAGAAGTCCGAAATTATGCTTTGTTATCTCTGGAAAACTTGATTTGGAAATATTTTCTACATTTTGCCTTTTTAGACATTTTAAAATCAAGTTATTTATTTATTTTTCTGATTTACTCCTGCAAACTAGGACACAGTGGGAGTCTATTGATGACTGGAATAAAATCCTTTTTAAAAATACTCAAATTAAACTTCTAGAAATTGAGCATTTGCCAAAGTGGCTTTTCAGGCAGTCTTCATCATTTTCCGTTGTTGTGATGGTCCAGCTGGATTGGTGTGAAACATGTTTCTTCACAGCTTGTACCAGAACATGAAATCAGAGCTGCAAGACACAGCAGTAATGTTTTTCCTCCTTATCTTGCATTGATATTAGTACTACAGTACATGATTTGCATTTCACACAAGTACAACATTCTTTGCCAGCATAAATACTTTCCAGACTCTAACAAACATCTTAATGTTAGTTTTGAAGTTTTTTCCCTTATTGTTATCCCAATCACTAACAGAACATAGCTTTACTGTATGAAATTCAGTGATTGTGCTCCAAAAGGAAAAACAATTCCTGATTTAAATCTGGCTGCTACGCATTTTGAAAGTGTATTCATCTGCAGTGATAGGCTACTCCTACTGCTAAATAGGACTGGACCCAAATATCCGGATATCCGAATAACTGGTCATTATGGGGTATCCGAATATTTATTTTGAGATCCGAATATTCCATTCAAGACATTGATCAAGAGTGTCTGATGGTGTTGAACGAGCTCACAGAACAGGCCTCCCAGAGTATTCCTACAATTCTACAATATCATTTAGCAGACACTTTTATCCAGAGCGACGTACATCTGAGAGTAGATCCAACACAAGCAAGGATCTAATCAGGAGAAAACAACCTGGATAAGTACCATAAAACAAGTTCAAAGCATTCCATATGTAGCAAGAGCACTGGGAGCGGTGCATCGCTACACCACGCAGCTATATCAAAGGGAATAATAGTCAAGTTTAGTAGTTTTCATTGGTGCAATCTTGGAACATTTGGACCTCCTAAGTCCTCATTGTGATTGACCTGAAAAAAATCCAGTAAAAACACAGACATTCTTCAGCATGGATCTGTGATTGCCTCAGAACATGAAGAGCCACAAATATATCCTCAGGGCCACAGACTATATTAAAAGAGTGTGCTGACATGAAATAACCTAGTTTTTTTTTTTTTGCTTTCTCCAGGAACTCCAAAAGCCTTGACTTCACAGTGCCGACTTGCTGTGCGAAGATACCTCAGAAAGATCAACAAGATCCACTGTATCGAGCAGCTGGAAATGCCAACAAGTCTCATTAACTTCTTGCAATACAAACCACTCCCAGTCACTGTTCTGTAGATATGAAATGTGAATTATTTTATGACATTTTTATTTCAGCTTGAACTTTTGGTTCATTTGCAAATTCTAGGGTTGTCACCTTTGTCTTTTCTTTTTAATGGCTTCCGTGTGATCATGTGCTCTTCTGTTCAGGCTGATTCTTCAGTCAGAAGATTAAATGTGTGAACAAGTAGCTTGTCTTTTGTGTTATTAGTGTTACCCTGTAAGTGTTGGATTGCCTTGAAAGAAAGCAGTTTCTTGGACATTCTGTACCTTGCCACATGTTCATCACAAGTTGGGTACATAAATCAGAGGAGCTCCGATGAAATTTTAAAGTTTTTTTTTTTATGGTACCCTTATGTCAGTGTGTAAAAAGCCATTTGGACGAAAAGGTTTGGACTCTAGTGTAAGAATTCTAGTAATTACCCAATTTTCAGTAACCATCTCGAGTCCTGGACTAGGAAATAGTCCAAGCAGGTTGGCATGAGTTTTTAAGTCTGTCTCCACCTTTTTATGCACTGATAATTATAGATATGAGAGATATCAGTGAAGGGAACTGCAACCTTCCATGATTTAGTTTTTGTTCATGGTTTACTACAAGCAGTTTTAAAGCCATTTTATTGTTTTATACATCTTTGTATAGCTTTATATTACTAAAACAAACACTGATAAAGCACTAAAGCCTTGTACCTGTTGACCTCATGAGACTTAAGCCTACTTACTGGTTTGTTTTTCATCTTTAAATATGGCTTTGTACTTGCGTGCAAGAGCACTTTAACTGGCAGGAATGCAGCGGAAAGAATACTGCTGAAATTGTCTTAGCAATACTGCGGCTACATCTATGTTTTGTTTTTTTGTTTTGTTTTTTGCAGCTTTTTCTACTGCTTTAGCTACAGCAGCTTAGTTGCTTTTATTTATTTATTTTTTTGCTTTTCAAATTCTTCATTGATTCAGGATCATACACTGCCTGTCCAAAAAAAATGTTGCCACTTGGATTTAACTAAGCAAATAGGTAAGAGCCTTCCATTGAATAATTACTGCAGTGAGGAGCTTCTCATTTGTTAAACAACCATGTCGGAAGACATATCCTGTGGTCATGGAAAGGATATTACAGTTTTTCTCCATTGGTTTGGCTCATTTCTTGAAACCGAGATGACATTCTCAAAACAACATGGACAAATACCAAAAGTAACCTGTCGCTGCTGACAACAGAATGGCATTTCTCATTGCTTTCATCAAATTACAGATGCTTTAGTACATGTCTAAATTGTTTTACTGCATATCTGTTTTGGTTATGTACAAGTAGCCTAAAGTTAGCACAATTAACTCACATTTAGCACATTTTCCAAATGAATAGATATTCCTGATCTAGCTGAATTAGCTGATTCTCAGTCAAATGGTCGTCATCTCCAAAATGTGTCAGCATTGTTTCATTGTGTGAGCTATCATATGCAGAATAGTTTAATTGCCAAAATTGGTTTTGAATATAATACCATAAAATTCATACATGTATATATTTTTTAAATACTTGGCAGTAAATGACAGTCAGGTGAAAACAGAACTTGACTAACGAAGGAGGAGTATCCCATATCTCATTTGACCAATCAAACAGTTTGATTAGTTCTCTGACAGGTGATGTCTATGATTGTGATTACTATACATATATATATATATATATATATATATATAGATCTTGGCCAGGACCTATATCATTTTCTGTGTGAACATGGAGGGTCCAGGCCAAGCAAATGTTCAAGGACAAATTCCCGCTCAGGCAAGAGGAAGAAGAACAAGAGGAGGAGGTGTGAGAATGCGGGGTGGTGGTATTGGAGGAAGAGGCCGAGGGGCAAGAAGGTACCATGCTGTCCCAGACGAAATACGGGCCACACTCATAGACCATGTGGTCAACCACAACCTTACAATGGCAGAAGCTGGTCATCGAGTCCACAATCCACAGTCTCCTCCATCATTCAAACATTTCGGAGGGAAAACCAGTATGTATGAAAACGCACAATTGAATGTAGTGTGTCGGCCTACAGTACAGTAAAATCCAACCTCAATATGATGTGAATTTAGACCAACACAATTTGATGCTAACTATATTGTATATGTATATAACATGCACACGTGTATATTCGTGTATGTAGAAATTATCCTTGGTGTCTTTGTCTAGGATTGGACAACAACCTTTCAGGGGTGGCAGAGGACAGCTGCTGAGTCAACAGTAGGAACAACATATTTGCAATTTCATCATTACAAATAATGCTATCACCCTCAGACAAATTCGAGATGCAGTAATTGAAAACAACACAATTTTTCACAATATCAATACAATAAGCCTATCCACAATAGACAGAGTTCTAAAAAAAAATCAAATGACAATGAAGCAAGTCTACCGAGTGCCATTTGAAAGAAACTCAGAGAGTAAAGGAATTGCGCCACCAATATGTACATGCAAGTCAGTTATTGTCGATCTAGAACTTGTGTAGAATATAGAACAATCCTATAGAAAATAATATTACTGATCTGTATTTTTATTTTATCTGTTTCAGACAATTATGGCCAGTATAGGAAGAGCAGGAAAATAGGAATGTATTATATTGTATGTTAGTACGTTTGCTGTAGATGGTAGGCCTCATTCAGTTTAGTCATGAAGAAGACCTTCAAAAAAAAAAAAAAAAAAAATCCCGGCTAAGCAGTATTTTGACTTGTTAGTGTTTATTATCTGTATCCTCTATGTAGTCACTGTCACTCTAACAAAATGTAACCAACCTGCAGACTGACTTATCTTTAGAAGGGAGATAATCTTCTCATAAGACTGTATTCTGCTGCCTTATCCCTCCCCCCAACCCATTTTTTGCAGATTCTTTACATTTTTATTTATTTTCATCCTCCAAGAAGACGGACGAGACTTTCCTCGGACAGAATCGTGACGGTTGTACATAGCAGATGTAAAATTGTCCTTTCCATGTCAGTATTAGGCCAATGTTGACTGGGAAAGAAATTCAGGCCGGGAGATTTCCAATCAGTCAGGCCACTTCCGCCACCGCAAGGGTTGTGTCACGTGGGATAACGCACCAAAATTGTTTTTTTCCTTCCAAAAATATGCCTTTTACAGTTATGTTATAGCAATTACAACACTACTAAACAGACAGTAAGTCTATTAAACACAACCATAATGACAGCTCCATACAGTCCAGTACTTTTCTGTAATCTCTTCACTGCCCTCACCAATTTTTCCAATGTTTTCCTTTTCCTATTATTTATATAACATGTGGAATTAAAAAAAAAATATATTATTTTGTCAGCAAATCATTTAGATGTCAGCTGGTTATAGCTAATACTATATGCAAACACCAATGTTCATTTTATAACTGAAAATTGTAAGTCAACTGTCTATCCTACCTGAAGAGGGGGTCTCAAACATTTTCAGACTTCCTGCAACCCACCTGACACCTGTGGAGCTTATTTGGGCCAGACATTTTTTATTATATTTTGGCCTTTGAAGTCTGATGATGCATTTATGAGAAGAACCGACCGTTTGTAAACTTACTTGAAGTAAGAGTGCTCCATAATCTCCGCTCCTTCCACTCTCTGGCCTCACTCTTATATCACCGCTCTACAGACCGTTCTCTATGAAGGGGCGGGCCATAAAGCAACTAACCAATCATGGCACGTTTCTTCTAAAAAAATGTCACTTTGACCAATCCCTATCCTTCTGATTTAGAGCTCAGAGTACTTGCTTTGTGTGAGTGACAGGAGGGTGGGCGTGTACTCTGTAAGGCTTCTAGCGCTGCTGTCTCGCTGTCTCTGGCCTGTCTGCCAAAAAGCCGATCAACTTTTTTTCATTGGCCTGCCAGTCCGTGGCTGGCCTGTCCAGGAAGGCCAATAAGGAGGCAGGCCAAAGTCCCGCCTCTCCCGATTGCCAGTCCGGGCCTGATTATGGCACTCGAAGGGAATGAAATGCCTCACATTCTGGTTTTTGTGGATGAAGCTGGCTTCAACTTGGCCAAGGGTCGCAGGTGTGGTCGCAATGTCATTGGGCAGCGGGCCACAGTGGGTGTCCCAGGCCAGCGAGGTGGCAATATCACAATGTGCACTGCCATATCCGAAAATGGTGTGGCCACTCACATCCCGAGCCTAGGCCCATACAATACTCAAAAGCTTCTTGACTTTTTTGGATCAACTTTATACTTCTCTAATCCCAGAAAACGAGAGGAACGACGAAGGACCTCACCTACCACGGTATGTGATTGTGTGGGACAATTTGAATTTTCATCATAGCCCTCTCATTAGGGCCTGGTTTACTACCCATCCAAGGATGCTCATGGTGTTTCTACCACCATACTCTCCTTTCCTCAATCCGATTGAGGATTTTTTTTCTGCTTGGAGATGGAGAGTGTATGAACACCGAGCTCAAGACCAGAGGACCCTGCTCCAGGCAATGGATGCTGCGTGTGAGGACATCACAGGAGATCAGTGTAGAGGATGGTTGAGACATTCTCGCCGTTTCTTCCCATGCTGCATTGCAAGGGAAACTATTCGCTGCGACGTGAATGAAAATCTGTGGCCAAACAGGGAGCAGCACATTGATGATGAAGAGGAGGAGGGTGACCAGGAGAGGGAGGATGACCGTGACCAGTAAAATAATTATAGTAATTGGGAAACTTTATTTACTCTGGGCAATGATTTCTTTTGTTTGTTTGCTGTACATGTAGAATAATTGATTTAGTTATATACTGAAAAATATAGAAGAACCTTTTGTTTGAATAAAAATTGAGCTTGTCAAAACTTTGGAACCTGCTCTTACTGAGAAATACCTTTTTTTTTTTTTTTTTGCAGTTTTACACATATATCTTCTGTAATAGCTAGACCTCTGCTACAGTGACAGAACAGCTAAACATTTTGACTTGCAGTGCTCACACAAGGCCAAAGGGACAACACATTTTGGGGGCATTGACTCATTAAATGACAAGGAAATTTAGTTTTGACATATGGCTAAACTGTTTCGACAGAGATATGTGTTTGTGCAGCTTATCCATGGTGTTATGCTGAGCATTCCAGGTTTATTCTGGCAAAAGTTCAAAGTGACTGCAAATGAGACAAAGCAATTGAGAAGGATCTTTGCAATTTTGGTGGCACTGACATTTCACATGAGAAAAGGACTAGTTTTGAAACATGTATGAACAGTTTTGGGAAAGGTATGTGCTTTTGCTATTTATCTGAAATGTTGTGCGAAACTGTAGGTCTGTTTGGCCAAATGATCTTTTAGTTTTGAGAATGTCATCTCGGTTTCAAGAAATGAGCCAAACCAATGGAGAAAAACTGTAACCTGTTTCAGAAGGACCTGCTTTTAGCAAAGAAAACAACAAAGGAGATGTCTGAAACTACTCAAATCAGGTTAAGAACTGTCCAACACATTATTAAAACCTGGAAGGATAGTGATAAACCATCTTCTTTGAGGAACAAACATGGTTGGAACGGACTCGTAGATGATCGTAGGAAATCAACAGCAGAACTCACAGCGATGTTTGATAGTGAAATTATTCCGCACGCACAATTCGAAGTGAACTCGAGGGATTGGGACTAAACAGCTGTGTATCTCTGAGAAAACCACTGATCAGTGAGGCTAATGAGGAAAAAAAAGGCCTCAATTTGCTAGGTAGCATAAAGATTGGACAGTGGAGCAATGAAAGGTTGTGTGATCTGATGAGTCCAGATTTACCTTGTTCCAAAGTGATGGGCGCATCAGGGTAAGAAGAGAGGTTGATGAAGTGATGCACTCATGTCTAGTGCCTACAAGCCTGTAGGAGTTAGGGTTATGATCTGGGGTTAGTCAGGTTCAGCAATGTTATGTTCCCAAAGAATGAGGTCAGCTGACTACCTGAATATACGGAATGAACAGGTCTTTGCATCAGTGGAGTTTCTCTTCCCTGATGGCATGAGCATGTTCCAAGATGACGATGCCAGATTTCATATTGAGAATTAGTGGATCAGAGAGCATAAGACATCATTTTCGCATGTGGCTTGACCTCCACAGAGTCCAGACCTCAGCCCATTGATAATCTTTGGGATGTTCTGGAGAAGACTTTGCACAGTGGTCCGACTCTCCCATCATCAATATAAGATCTTGGCAGAAAATGATTGCAACTCTGGACAGAAATAAATGCGACATTTCAGAAGCGTATTGCAATGATGCCATGGCAAATGTGTGCCGTCCTCAGAGCTAAAGGCAGTCCTAGTGTGCAACTTCTTATTTTGAATGGGCAGTGTACACAGTCTATATTGAGAAATATAGTTTAATCTTGTGGTGATATGTTTGCAGTTGGTCATTAGGTGCCAACACTGTCCATTTTAGGTGAGCATGCTTGGAAATCTTTAACTTTTTCATAACCAGTTTGGTGTGACTGTAGTTAGACTTATTGAAGCCAGATAATGAAAAAATATCCTAAGTTGAACTTGCTTCATAGTACAACCCAATGGTTGAACATGAAGATCTACATGAAATATAATGGCAGTCTATCAAGACATACCTCAAAACTACAAATGTGGTTGTGCTGAAGGTAGAAACAGGGAATCGCCGTGAGATAAAGTCGCTACTGTTACCTAACATCTTCCAGATTAAGTTTTAAAGGATCTGTTCTCAAGGCAACCTGCAGGGTGAAGGTTCATGTTAGAAACAATGACTCTAGAGAAGGCAGATGAAAAGAAACATACTCAGAAAAATCACAGCTTGAAGCAAACTGAGAATCATTTGGTCGTTTAGTGATATAAATATTCCACATGTAATTCAGTGGTAACTGGTTAAACTGATTTAAATATCAACACATGGACAACAACATGATTCCTCAGACTGATCTGCATTTGGCAGAAGACTGTCTGTGCCCTATAAAGAAGAAGGCACTCATTTGGGAGCAGACAAAATCTGTTCTTTTCAGGTTGCTATAGAAGAGAATAAAGTACCATAACTGCAGAAGTCAACAAATTACTGGTAGTGATGCTCATAGAGGTTTATGATGTGGAAATGAAACAAACACACACAATAAACATTATGATGAATATCAAGCAGCCTAAAATAATCATATTGTACTTCGATATTTTGCGCAGACATATAACACAGCAGAAGTAAGAATAGACTGAACAAAATCTGATAACTCATTGGTGGTCCTATCAATTACCAAATTTCAATTCACACCAAACCACACTTTAAAACAAATAAATTAGAAAATGGGTTGGAAAGTTTCATCATCATTTTCTTCTGTTGTTGTCTCTTGTTTCAGTTTTTATTGGTACTGTCTTGGTGGTTGCTTGAGGGTTTGACTTTTCCAGCAAAAACATAAAAAAGCCTAAATATTCAAATTTACAGTTGTGTTTTGCACTGGTAGCTAAATAATTTAGCCAACGCAGAAGTCACAAAAACTGCCACTTGAGGCAGGTTCCAAAAGCAAGTCAATCAACACACCCCCATGTCAAAATGCCCAACTTTACAGCAGAAATAAACATGTTTACAGCCTGGTGCAAATAATGCTTTTGGTTTTTATAGCTGATTACCCCTTACAACAAATTATTGCATGGTACTAATGCGCTACATAATAGGAAGGCCTAATGTGGTTGTGTGACTCAGTTGCTGTAGATTCCAATGGGCAGCATTAGAACAGTAGTAAATACAAGCACAAAACACACAGATGAAAAATTAAAATACTGAATAATTTGTATTTTTGTTTAAAAATATAATTCTGAAGCTAAATGACAATTAAACGTCTACTCTTCTCATAACATAATGAAAGTTTTCCAACCCATTTTTCATTTGATTCATTATGCTGCTGTCAGTCAAACAATGAAAATGCCAAGTGATCCAAGTGTTGTCATTATGGTTAAACTGGGAAAAGAAAAGTAAAACATTAAATTAACTTCATAACAGAAATTTTGTGTGTTTAAAATAAAGTTATTGAGGAGGAACTCAAAAAGTTGCAAAAAAAAAAACATTCACCAGCTGTGGAATCAGAAGAATATTCATGACATGTCTATAAGTTCATTCCTAAGTCAGATATTGGACATTTGAAAACCATGACAAACATGTCAGCTCTTAGGAGATGACCGCTAGCATGTAAATTACACATTAAAGATAAATGTTCAAGTACAATCATCCTTACAGCTTGATTTATAAAACAGTTCTATGGTTGTGAAATCACTTGTGAACTTCAAGTAGAAACAATTCAAACTAAATGGATAAACAATGTTTCTGAAGAAACACTTCATTTGGTCCCCTGTTTAAAACTGAGGTCTGCATCACTGTGATGACATCATGGCCACTGAGGGTCTTTCCTGGTCATTATGGTGACATCAGCCCAGCCCCACGTCTAGTGACATCATCACTACGAAGCCCAGGATGGATGTCCAGGATGCTAGCTTCCCATTTCCACTGAAGAAACAGGAGAGTAGCGTAAGACTCATTTGTGCCACACTCTTAAAATCGCCTGTAACAAAATGTTGTCCACCCTCTTCCCTCCTTTTCATTCTCACCTGACTTGAGCCTCAGGTATGATATCATCCACCACCACGTAGACCATCGCCCCAGCAGCAAATGCCAGTGCATATGGCAACAAAGGTTCTGCTAAAACAACAGCGATGGCACCAAGCAACCCGGCAATGGGTTCTACCATCCCGCTCAGCTGACCATACCTGACAATACAGAACTAAGAGTCAGGATACAGATTTAGAAATGTAAATGTAGTGTTCTCAACAACAGTTTACACACACTTATAAGGACTATGTACACTATGACAGTGTTGAGTTCCAATGACTCCTATAACTCATAGTATTCTATGATGGAATCGTTGAAACACATGTATTTATCACAAGAAACAATCATGCAGTTTGGTTCGTTCTTAAATTCATAATATATCTTTTCGATATATGACAAAAGCTGCTTTATCAAAAATTTACTTGCAGAAATGCTAATATTTGGTTAAATGTCTCTTGGCCATTTCTTTTTTATACCTGAATTAGGCACTTGTGTTAGCCAACCACAGGCATCTGGCAAGTTTCAGGTTGTATCTTTGACCACTGCTCCTGAGAGAATTCATAATTGTTTCTTCATCTAAGTCCACAGGTTCTATATAGGGTTTAGGTCAAGACTTTGGGAAGATCAGTCTTAAACCTTAATCCTTACCCGATTTACGATTTCTTTACCACTTTCAATGTGTTTGGGGTCATTGCCTTCTTGGACCACTCGACTACATCCAAAGCCAAACCATCTGGCTAATGATTTTAGGTTTTTCCTGAAGAATGTGGAGGTAATCCTCATTTTTCAATACTCCATAAATTTTGTGTTAAGCATCAGTTCCAGAGGCAAAGAACAGCCCCAGGGCCAACCCGGTCTCACGGGGATTCGTGAAACTGTCACGTAAGTTTTAGTTTCGGTTTCATGCGCACCAACACGATTTCGTCATGTTTTTCGTGCCGCTCACCACGAAATGTTTTTCGCTGTGGTAATCACATCTGAAAGTGGTTTATACCGGCGGATTCATGACGATCTAAGCTGTCCATCGGCGTATACTGCTTGTGTGATCGCGTTTGCGGCCGCCGGCCGCCGGACATTCTTGAAATTCCTATGCAAATTGGTAAGTGTACCACCGGCTTATGGTTAGGTTATGGTTATGGTTATGGTTATGGTTAGGGTTATGTTTAGGAACGATGTCATGCAAAATATAGCGTTGGATTCGCCACGGTTTTACATTAAAAATATAATATACACATTCTTTTGAAATACGTTCTGAGTGGCACGAAAAGTCCGCCGTTTAAAATACATTGGTGCGCATTTCGTGGTGAGTGGCACGAAAAACATGACGAAATCGTGTTGGTGCGCACGAAACCGAAACTAAAACTTACGTGACAGTTTCACGAATCCTCGTGAGATCGGGCTGCCAGGGCATATTACCACCACCACCACCACCATGCTTAACAAGAAACTTGGTATTCTTGCAGGTAAAGGCCTTACCTTCTATCCTCCAAATATATTTCTGGTCACTGTAGCCAAATAGCAGAATTTTTGTTGCATCTAACAGAGCTTTACTCCAGAAGGCCTTTTCTTTGTTTATGTCATCAGCACTAAACTTTAGCTGAGCCTTAAGGTGCTGTGTCTAGAGAAAGAGTTGCTTCTTAAGTGGCAGCCCCTCAGCTCATAGTGATGTAAAACATACTTAACTGTGGACACTGACAGCTGTGTTCAGCAGCTTGTAATTCAATGCAGACCTGATTTTAGGTCATTCTTGCTTGACTCTTCACCATCCTGTCTGACAACCAATTGTCTGTCAGCAGCAGGTGACAGCTTGTGTTTTCTTTGCAATCATGGCAATCACACAACTGTACAATGCATTTTGTATATACAAACAGTTAATGGCACAGGTGATTTGAGATCTGTAGTTGGTTTGAAATGGCTCCCAGAGACTTTCCTGACTTTCCTCAGATCTGTACTGAGACTCGCAACTCTTTATATCATCGAAACTGATAATTGAAGTTGCTTTATGCTTTTTTTTTACCCAGCAGATTTTGTCATATTTCTAGAAGATCTACAGTAAATTTAAGAAGAACAAAAATGCATGATTGATTTTTTTGTGGCAAAGACGTGTTTTATTAATTTCATATTAGAAAAATAAGAGCTGTAGGAGGAGGAAATTAGAAAACCAAGAATGCCAAGATATGTACTACAGTTCAAAAGTTTGGGGTAATTTAGAAATGTCCTTATTTTTGAAAGAAAGGCAGTTTTTTCACTGAAGACGACATTAAAATAATCACACATACAGTTGAGACATTGCTAAAGTGGTAAATGACTATTCTAGATGGAAACAGCTAATTTTCAATGGAATATCTACATAGGGGTACAGAGGAACCTTTCCAGCAACCATCATTCCTGTGTTCTAATAGCACATTGTGTTAGTTAATGGTCTTGAAAGGCTAATTAGTTATTAGAAAACCCTTGTTTTCTAATCATATTAGCACATGAATAAAAGTGTGAGTTTTCATGGAAAACACAAAATTGTCTGGGTGGCCCCAAATTTTTGAATGGTAGTGTACATGAACTTTACAAATGTATGCAAACTTTTGTTCTCAACTGTATGTGTACTCAGGCCAAGCTTTTGCAAAGAGATGTTTATTTATTGCATTCTCAGACACAGTGTTTGAAACAGACTTGTGTCTTTGCCTACCAAAAGGCAGTCCACGTTGAGACCCCTGAACCTCGGAGCGGAAGGCTCACTGCCAAGCCTTCGGGGAAATTCTGGATGCCAATACCGATGGCCAAATTCCTGCAACACAAAACAATTAATAGTGAGACCATTTCTCTTTGCAACAAATAGTAGCAACTGACCACCAAAGGCTATTTTTAAAAATTAGTTTCTCCTATCTCCCCAGACGTAGGGAAAACAACAGTGACAGTCTTCCGCCATGGTAGACGGTCTGAGGACAGCAGTGCTTTTCATACTAACATGCTCACCATGGAAAAGCTAACACATTTAGCAGTTATATTGTTCACTATGTTATTCTTTTTTTTTTTAAATACAATTTTAACAAAAAAACTAAAACTGGTCCTATAACAACATTTGTACTGAATATACATTTGTTTTTTGTTTATTTGTACTTAATTTGTGTAACTGTTATGGTGATAAACAAGAAAAGCACTCAGAGAGCACAGAACTCCACCAAGGCTGTTCATTCCCCCATATCGCATTGTGAGAAATGCAGCAGTTTTTCTTTTTAGAAATGCAGAATTTGTTTATTAGCTATGATGATCAGAAATCAAGGCAACATTGAATGTGACCATTTAATATAGATGTACCCACAAACAAAATGGCCTTGAGTTGAGCACAGACGTGTGTTATGCATGTGTGCGTTACTGACAGAGACCGAATCGCTTGCCCTAAATGTGTAGCAGGCGGCGGGAATTGATAGGACTCGGAAACACACCAACAATTTAATTAACTGTTCCTTGTGTCATTTCCAATGGAAAAGTCCTGATAAGTCAACAGTGGTTGATTTGTAGTAGGATCGCAATTGTGATCGTCAGCAGGCAGCTGATGTAGTGTTCATTTGCTGTCATAGTTACAGTGACGCTGTGTCGCTATCTCGCAAGACACAAATCTTTGACAAATCAATGGATCTAGACTATAAGCCAGATCACTTCCAAAATCTAATCACTTGGTCCATGTGTCATTTCTGATCTTCCATGAAAACTTCATCCAAATCTGTTAATACATTTTTGAGTGATGTTGCAAACAGACAGCCAGACAAACCAATGCCGATCTTCACATAACTCCGCCCTGTTCCTTGGCAGAGTAACTAGATAAAGTAGACATTCTACTTAGTCACCTATTAAGTCTTTTAGGATATAAAAGATTAAAAAACAAAAACACAACTAATTTGTCACCATGAAATAATCTCTCAAACAGCTGTCAATATCAATCAAAAATAATGGTAACACTTTATAATAACTATACACTATTAAGCATTAGTTAAGCATTGGTTCAGCATAATTTAAGCATTAGTTAATCCTTAAATCCTCATGAACTCATCATGAATTCACCATTAGTAATGCATTACAAAGCATGAGTAAAGACAGTTTTAAATGTTCAACTAACACATTATTAAGCATTAATTAAACATTAGTAAAGTGCTTAATTCATCGTTAACTCATCATTTGTAACTAATTTGTTATACGTGCTTAATTAATCATGAATTCATGATCTGTATGGCATTTATTATGCATTACTAAGCACTTAATAAATCCGGTTAAAAATGTTTTGTTGCTCATTGATAATCTCAGTTGTTAATACTTTATAAAGGGTTAGCAACTGTGTTAGTATATGATTTACAAACACATATTCATACTCAATGAATAACTTATTAATGCGGTTGCTACTCATTAGTTAAGTATATTCCGTGAGCCCATCTAAAGTGAGGACAATCTATGCTTTATAAAGCATTTATAAATGACACAGAAGCAAAGATATACAAAGTGTCAGTTTTATTGGTCCCAAACAATACAAGCTCTTTTAAATACACACTTTAAACAAATACAATCTATAAAATTTCAAGTAAACTTGACAAACATCTTCAAATAACAACGGTCTGTGATCGTATAAAATAGAAAAATAAAATACAAGCTCTTTTAAATACACACTTTACAATCCTTAACATTTCAAGTAAACTGGTGAACTATCTCTTTAGGTCACACACACCAGAGGTAAGTGGCTGCCTTATTCTGGGATTCCGCCAGTGCATTTCAATGGGAAACGAGTACATTCCTCCTCCTGCCAAAGGTAAAAGTTGCAGGAGGAGGAATCCGCTCGTTTCCCATTGAATTACATTGGCGGAATCCCAGAATCAGGCAGCCACCTACTTCTGGTGTGTGTGTGCCCTTGAATTGCACAAAGTGCTTTACAGTAAAACAAATATACCGTTTTCAAATATTGCAAGATAACACTAGATAATTTCTGCAACCTGTTTGCCTCTACAATCAGCTGTCATCTCTCCTGCGGGTTCTCTCTCTGACTTCCGCATTTGAGAAAAATAAAAAAAAAAACCCGCGCGGTCTCGCTCTCCAGAACCGCGGAGGAGACTGGGACTTGTAGGACTCTGGGACGTGTAAGACGCTACTGCACATGCTCTTACCGTCCAAAACGCTAGTGCGCATGCTCCAAAATGCAGAAGTCACGCTGGAGAGATCGTAGAGGCAAACAGGTTGCAGAAATTATCTAGTGTTATCTTGCAATATTTGAAAACGGTATATTTGTTTTACTGTAAAGCACTTTGTGCACTTCAAGGGCACCCACTTACCTCTGGTGTGTGTGTGCCCTAAAGAGATAGTTCACCAGTTTACTTGAAATGTTAAGGATTGCAAAATGTGTATTTAAAAGAGCTTGTATTTTATTTTTCTATTGTACACGATCACAGACTGTTGTTATTTGAAGATGTTTGTCAAGTTTACTTGAAATTTTATAGATTGTATTTGTTTAAAGTGTGTATTTAAAAGAGCTTGTATTGTTTGGGACCAATAAAACTGACACTTTGTATATCTTTGCTTCTGTGTCATTTATAAATGCTTTATAAAGCATAGATAGTCCTTACTTTAGATGGGCTCACGGAATATACTTAACTAATGAGTAGTAACTACATTAATAAGTTATTCATTGAGTATGAATATGTGTTTGTAAATCATATACTAACACAGTTGCTAACCCTTTATAAAGTAGTAACAACTGAGGTTATCAATGAGCAACAAAACATTTTTAACCGGATTTATTAAGTGCTTAGTAATGCATAATAAATGCCATACAGATCATGAATTCATGATTAATTAAGCACGTATAACAAATTAGTTACAAATGATGAGTTAACGATGAATTAAGCACTTTACTAATGTTTAACTAATGCTTAATAATGTGTTAGTTGAACATTTAAAACTGTCTTTACTAATGCTTTGTAATGCATTACTAATGGTGAATTCATGATGAGTTCATGAGGATTTAAGGATTAACTAATGCTTAAATTATGCTGAACCAATGCTTAACTAATGCTTAATAGTGTATAGTTATTATAAAGTGTTACCAAAATAATATGTGTAATCTTAACTGTCACTAATTGCTGTAAATTAAATAAAAATGACGGTAGTGTGGTCGTGTCTCCTAAAAACACAACTTCCAAAAGCTAGTCTCGAAACAAATGAAAAAAAAATCAACAACGTTTCCTCAAATAAAAACACTTGTATATTTTTCCTCACACAGCTACTTCCTTCCATTGCAAAATGTAGTAGCATTTGTTGTTGGTAATAAGCATTGGTGATCTTAAAAATTTAGTATCTGGAACAGAGTGGCTCAGTCCAATGCTGTAATGAAAAACTGGTACAAAAGCATGATGGATTACTTGATGCTGGATAGCAAAACATGAGATTTCAAATCCAGATGATTCTGATCCCAATTAAAGTTTTTGAACAACTTGGAGAAGAGGACCACAAAGTTCACCAGAGTTCAGGCTTCGGGAAAAATGTATGTCTGTAGAATGAATCCAACAACTGTATGAAGCAGGAATTCTTTACAGAAATGTTGTCCGAATTAAAAAAAAAAAAGAAAAACACTGCATCTAATCCTGAATATGCTTTATGTTTTTTAACAAATGAGAAAACACTAAATGTTATAAGTGCTAAGGACATTCTGGCAACACTCATCCAAGACATGGCTTTTAGCTGCAATACATTTTTCATAATCAGAGTCACATCTGTGATTCCAGACAGAAGTCTACCTCTCAACAACTCCTACACACAGCACAGCACCAGATAGCTGCCATGTTCTCAGCAGCTGTGATGCAGTTTAACATTGTTATTTGGGACCAACAGCATGTGGTGTGGGCATAAAAACTGCCAAGAACCAGAGCAGAGATGATTACAGATGCCTAAACTGCTACATTCATCTGTTGGACATAGAAATGATGACTGCTTAACTGAACAAATTAGGTTTGGTAGCAGTTGTCCAGCAGTTGGGATGATGTTATCTTGAAAAAGCTTCCATATTATCTGACATTGAAAGTCAGAGTGACAGGCTGCTGACAATGATCATTATTCTAAAGAATCCTTAATCTGGTTCTTTATTGCACCTGTTTTTGGTGCCACTGTCATATATCTTGGACACTCGGGTGAATATAAGAGCAGACCTGCCAACTGATCACCACCTGGTGGTGAGCTGGATTGGATGGTGTGGAAGGCTGTTGGACAGCCACGGTAAACAACAACTGTTGGATGGATTACCAGGTAATTTGGTGCATCCACAGTGCACAGAGGATGAATCCCGATTGCTTACATATCCTCGAGTGTCATCACCAGATCAACACTTTGAAACTCTATAAACTCTATAAACTCTATTTGCAAATATTAGCATGCTAACACACTAAAATAAGATATTAAACATGTTCAACATTCCAAAAATCCTTGTTATTAATTACAATAGTGGCTTTTAAATGAACTACAATCAAGATATTGTTATATGCACACATGCTTACATAGAATACATGGGATCTGTGTTGTGCTGGGAGCTGGCTGTGGCAAGACATTGAAGGAAGCATGAGCGTCTCATCCTTCTTTTTTTCCTTTTGTTTATAACCAGAAATTCATCCGAATTCTTTCATGAAGAAATCAAGTTCTTTATGGGCACACTAGAAAATCAGGGTATGTCTCATGTTTTTAAAAGTCGTGTTACAATTTGTGAACAGACAGACAATTGAAAACCAAAAAATAGTACATTTTAATTGCTTCACATTCTTGCATAATGTACCTTTAAACATTATACCTGCTAAACATGCAAGTATGATCATGATGAGCCTGTTAGCACATGGATGTTAGCAGACTCACAAGCTCGCTTCTATGTTTGTTGTCCTGATAATCTTGCTCTAGGCCACTTTTAAGTTGGTATCTGCTCAACACTTCTGCCACTCAGAATGATAATTTTAGGCCCACCTGGAAAACCGTTAACTTGCCCACCCAATATAAGAGCAGATATTGAACAATAAACATAAAATGAGTCAATATCTCAATAACTAATTTTAACTTCTTGATTTCTCAAATTGTTTGACTTTCTCATGGAGAGTCACTGAGATAACATATTCATTACATTTTCTTTACATTCAGTGAATATAGTGATAGTGAACACACTTGCACATTCTCAGGCGATGAAGTTGCACATTCCTGCACACTTCAAGTATTACTTTTTTGTGACTAACAATCTCTTTATAACATTTGCTGATACTTTGACTTAACACTGCTGCTTATTTGTTTTGTCAATATTATTTACCTTCTGAATGGCAACACTTAAATTTACATACCACTGTTTCCAGTTATGTGCTAAAACACCAAGTCAAACACCTTGTATGTGAAAACCTATTGGCAATAAAACCTTTCTGATTCTGATTCTGACTTCACTTAACTCGTTTTGCTTGCTGACAGCATAATGAAAAATGAACTGGTCATTGTCACCAGAAAGGTGGCTCGTGGACTGGATTAGTTTTGTGCTCAACTATGATAACCTGTAGATACCTTGTATTGTAAAAGCACTGCGAGTATAATTTATCTATGCCTTCTTCTGAAATTCCCATTCTGTTGTGGTCAAATGCTTCCATACAGAATGCACAATTTGCTGCTGAAAAAGTCTGTAAGGACTTCAATATGTACTTATAGTTCCATCATGTTACCACTAGATGTCAGCAGCATGCAACATAGTTCAAGGTATACGCACAGATGGACAAATTGACCATATTCTTACTGTAACCTGAAGTCCACTAAACCAATCACAACCATCTTAAAAGTTAACACAAACCTAACCATTGTCAACTTCATATCTAAACTAAAACAATCTCAAGTTTTATACTTGTGAGATACCACTTGAATCCATAATTATGTCTCCGGCTTAAAGCATTACATAAAAGATCTCACCATAGTCCATACCAAAATCGATAGACAAAACCTGTCAGTCTTCATTCCTCACTTGTAAGTTTAGAGCAAGATGTTTTGGATAAAACCAAGACATGTTTGGTATTTACGCTTCTTTGCCTTGATATCAGTCTTACCTGGCACTCTCAAAGGTAGCAGATGAAGTCTTTCCTATGGCTCCCAAAACCAACCCCTACAGCCAAGCCCTCTGCAGAGAGAAAAATACACAGTTGTGAGTTTATGTGCTTTTGCCTGTCTGTTACATCAGAAAAAAAGAACATTTTAAGAGAGAGAGGATGAAAGAAGACATTGTTGGTAAACCGTAGACAATAACACAATAAGTGCACAAATCAATGTGGGTTGAAAACACATACCGAGAATGAAAAACACTGGGCGTGTCTTTTCAGACGGGAAAACTGTGAACTACTCACAGCAAAGGTCTGTGGGGTTTCCGGGCCAAAGCACACACTGATTTCTTTTATTTGGTCTAAAATCAGGTTGCTACCAATGAAACCTGCTCTGCACTGAGAAGACACAACATGAGAACCACCTACAGGTTGCAGTGAACAACATTGATTATCTAGTTACTATGGCACCTGTCAAGAGATGGGATGTTAGATAGTCAATGAACAATCAGTTCTTGAACTCGATACATTATAAGCAGGAAAACCTGAGCAACATATGGATCGGAGAGACTTTGACAAGGGCTAAATAGTGAGGGCTAAAATGACTTGGTCAGAACATTCTAAAACCAGCCCGGTCTCACGGGGATTAAAACAGCAGGTCTTGTGGTGTTTTCCCAGTATGCAGTGGTTCCTACATACTAAAATGGTCTAAGGAAAGACGCTGTGGTTTTTCAATGTTCTGCTCTGTGATGTTAGGTCCTGGCACTATGACATGTACTACCGATCTACACTCTACCTCAGATCACTTTCACCCTTTCAAGACAGCAGTATTCCCTAATTGCAGCGGTCTCTTTCAGTCTGTCATACTTCAATAACTGCACAGGAACAGTTTGAATAGCATGACAGATATGATAGAAATGACACTTTGAAGAGTTCAAGGTTTTGATTCTGCCTTTCAATTCCCCAGATATCAATCCTATCTCGCATCCGTGGTACAAAAAAACAAGTCTGATCCACGGATGCCAAACCTCACAGCATCCAGGAGTTAAAGGATCTGCTGCCCTATCAATCTTAGTTTGATAGGACACAGGACACCTTCAGACGTCTGTAGAGTCCAGGCCTCGATGAGTCACAGCTGTTTTGGAGGTATGAGAGGAATTTACACAGTAATAAACGGGTGGCTTTAATGATGTGGCTCAGTTTATGTGCACAGGTAGCCCTTGTGGAATGCAGACGGTACAATGAAACATATTTGCTGAACTCCTGATCACTGAGTGTCAACACAAGAAATTAGATTGTGCATTTACTGTGAGATGCTGGGAATTTTCCACCTGAGATTGTACAGTTATTGTACACCTTAAGATACCTCTGTTTCTGCAACCACAGAGTTACAACAGCAAAGCAGCACTAATGAGGGATTTCTACCACTGTGACCACTGTATCTAGAGGCTGTCTTTCTTCTTTCTTTGCTTGCTCTGCGCAGCCTGAGCAGCATCTCTCTCCTCTGATGTCCCATTTGTCTCATTCGTTATGCCTGTCACATACACTTAAAGTACTCAATGTTCGAACTGAAACTGAAAAGGTCACAAAGTGCAAAGTATCTATGAGTGTATTTGTATGTTTGACAAGTTTGTGTGTTTGTGTGTATGTGAAGTCATATCTACAGGCTGTTTTGTAATTCATAGCAAAAGATCAGAGACCAATTCTTATGCCTACTTCAAACACTGACAAGCAGTCAAGTCCTGTCATGCCATTAACATGTAGGTTATTACAATGCTAAAACGTGCTAATTCTCCATTTCCTTGTTTTTCACGGCTAGCGTTAAAAACATAAGAGCAAGCATCAAGCAGTAAGTTGTGCCCTCAAGTTGTTTGCACAGTGATTTAGTCATCAGCATCTGGAATCCCATGTGACCAAACCGATCAAATCCCAAAGTGCTGAAGATGCTTCCTTCATTTAACAAACATTTTCTTTACCCAACAGCTTATTTCAGTTTCGTAGTTACATCCTTTTAGTATGCAGATATTGCATATGAACTTGTTACTGTTTGCATTTTAGCATGTGTACACACATAATTACATTTTATCACTAACACACAGGTATAGAGTTGAGAAAAGTTTTCCTAAAAAGGTGACTAATTCATTTTCGCTTACAACTACAAAGGTTGTGTACATGAGATCCAACAAAAAACTATCCAGTCACAACCATTAGTTCACATTCTAAAATAAACTGAATAGCTGTAATGAGTTTCAACACCACCTTTCCTTCACTTAATATCAACTCATGCCCGTTCAACTCCGTGTGTGTTGGTTTTCACAACTCATTGGACCAGAAAAGATCTTTGGATTGACCAAGTTTGCTCTGTTTATTCCCTGGTCCATCCACTCTTAGCCTATTTATAAGCCCAAGGAGGGTGAACAGTTTCAACGGGAGTGTCTCACATGCATCAACATGCTTGCGCAGCTGGACTGGCAGGTAAAGCATAGAAACAGAGAGAAAAAAGAGAGAGATCATCTTCAGATCATTTAAACAAATTAATATATTGATTATTGATCAACTGGTTTCATTAAATACGGACTTTAATTTAAATCCTTTAACTGAACTTCAGCTGGTCTGGGTCAACCTGTCGGGTCACAATGGTAATGATCCTCAGCCTCTAACCCGGTAACAGACACCCGATACCTCAGACCGGTTCTAGAGACATCAGAACCCCTGACTGTTTTACTGGATGGAGTCAGCGGGGCAGATCATAAGACAAACCCGAACCTCACCAGAACACAGGACCCAGTACCAGCAGAACACCGAGAACACAGGACAGGTCCACTTAAGACCACCAGATACCAGCAGAAACCACAGAACCGGGTTCAGGTTTTACAGAAGTCCAAAAATCCTGTAATATAAAACACTGTTTGGTCCTGGTCCCTGGTGTGTGTTCAGCAGTAAACAGGTATAAAATAAACGGGGCGTGTTTAAGAACAGGTTTGACGGCTTGTGTGCACACCTGACACCTGGAGGTCAGGCGTGGCAGGAATGCAGCGCTCCTCTCAGCTGAACATGTGGAGTCAGACGGGGGGTCAGGGGGCGGGGGGCGGCCGGGTCGCTGTGGCCCGGTTCTGTTATCATTGTGAGGTAGATGGTCACTTATTGACTGCAGCAGAACCTCCACCATGAGCTCCACCCACCTCCTCCCCCAGAACCACTAAGCTCCACCCGCCTCCTCCCCTCTCCTGACGCTCACGCTGCATAAGTCTCCACCCGGCTCCTCCTCAGGCTGGTAACTCTTCTACCTCTAGTTATTCAATTTCTCATCAGACTTCAGGTCCTGCAGCAGCTCGAGGGACCAGAACCAGGACCAGGACCAGATTTCAAGACCAAGAAAACCAGGACCAGGACCACATTCAGGACTAAGACCGGACCAGTATCAGGACCAACATTCAGGACAGGATAGAACAGGACAGATTCGGAGCCAGGACCAGAACCCAAAACCAGGGAACTAGAACTCAAGACCAGGTTTGGACCAGGATCAGGACCAGGACCGAACGGATGTTCTCCTGGGGTCCGGAGGCGTTCCCTCCAGACGGGCTGGGGTTGGATTCTCGTGTTCTGCTGCTTCGGTGACCGTCTGCACACGACAGTAACCAGGTGGGTAGACCAGAACCTGGACCCAGATCAGAGTTGCGTTACTGTGTGTGTGTGTGTGTGTGTGGTGTCTCGACGGTTTAAACACATCCACGTTCTCAGACAGAAACTCTTCAGCTGCACTAAAACAGCAGCAACCAGGACAGAAACTACTGTAACTAAACTACTAGTAACTAAAGTAACCACAGTAACTAGTAACTAAAGTACTACAGTACGAAAGTAATAAAGTCACTAAAGTACCAGTAACTAAAATAACTACAGCACCAGTAACTAAAGTAACTATGGTAACTAAAGTAATTAAATTAGCTAAAGTACCAGTACTACAGTACTTGGTAACTAAAGTAACTACAGTAACTACAGTAGTTAAAGTATGCTACAGTAACTACAGTAAAGATAGTATCTTCAGTACTACATACTAGTCTATGAATTCTACATCTAGAAGAAATACATCTATGAAAACAGCTGCAACTACTACGACTGTACCTACAACTGTATCTATGACGGCTATGCAAACAATGTACAGCTACACCTAAAACTACACTAGAAATAACTACATTATGAGCCGACATTAGAACAACAAATCTACGTTAACCACATGGAGGAAAAATAATCGAGAACAATCACATTTAGGAACAATCTACGACAACTACAACTACACCCACCAGTACATCTACAGGAACCACAACACCTAAATCCATGTTATCATTTACAATAACATCATCAGGAGCTACAATAACTTGACAGCACAACTACACCTAGAACTACAACACTCTATCTATCACAGCACATCTACAACACCCTCTATTGAAACAGTCTACAACAGCTACACCTACAACTATATCAACAACACCCTCTATAAAACAGTACCAACAGCTAACCTACAGCTACATCTAGGATTCATTTATAAACATCTGAACAACTACGTCTACATTTACACCACAGCCTTGACAACATCTACAGCAGTTACACTGACAACAGCTACACCTAAAAAATTACGACTACAACCAATCATATCTACAACTATGTATACAGATACATCTTCCAATAACTATCTAGTTTTCAAACAACTAAGACTACCAACAACATTATACATCTACACCCAACTACACCTACAACAACTACACTATAAAAACTACACCTTAATAACAACTACAACACCTACAACACATCTATAACAACTACACCTTTAACAATTACACTTATAATAACTACATATATAAAACTACACCTACAACAACTACACCATAACAACTACACCTATAATAACACTACACTACAGCAACATCATAACAACTCACCTTTAACAATTGCACTTATTAACTACATATATAAAACTACACCTACAACAACTACACCTATATAACAAATACACCTATAACAACTACACCTATAAAACAACTACATCTACAACAACATCTATACAACTTCACCTATAATAACAACCAGCTACATCTATAACTATATAACACAAACTACACCTACAATAACGACTACACCAACATCAACTACACCGATAGTAACAACTACACCTATATAACTACACCTATAAAATGACAGCTACAACTACATCTATAAACAAACTACACCAACAGCTACACTGATAGTAACAACTACACCCATAATAACTACACCTATTACAACTACACCAACAACAACTACATCTATAACAACTACACCTATAATAACAACTACACTATAATAAAATTACACCTATAACAACTACACCTATATAATGCACCTATAACAACTACACCTATAATAACAACTGCACTATTATAACAACTACACCTATAATAACAACTGTACATATAACAACTAACACATATAACAACTACCCCAATAATAACTACACCAACTACACTACACCTATAACAACTACACCTATAGTAACAACTCACACCAATAACAACTACATGTACAATAACAACTACCCTATAAATAACACACCAACTAACACTACACATAACAACAACGACACCTACAACAACTACACCTCTAGCTACACCTTCTGCAGCTCCCACAGCAGCTCTGAGCATCTATGAATAGCTTGTTTGTTTTCATGCAGCAGTTTGTTATTCTGGCGTGGAGACAAGCGAGCAACTGTTTGTGTCAACGCACACACAGCACGCACACACATGCACTTCCAATTCATCTTACAGCTGATCTCTGTACTGCAGTAAAGTACACCAGTATTACAGTGAAAGTACTCCTTGTCAGAGGACTACACATTAGGCTGTAAGCTAACAGCAAACAGCTAGTTAGCTTAGCATAAAGACTGGAGACAGTACAAGCTAATGTGAGATGCGTGAGTATTGGGGCTTTTGTGTCTTGTTTGTATGCTAGCTAAGCTAGCTGTTTGTAGTTTTATGTGAGGCTAACCTAGTGTTTGTAGTTTTTATACTAAATTATCTAGCTGTGTGAATTTTTATGCTGAGCTACTTAACTGGTTGTAGTCTTTATGCTATGCTAACCTAGCTGTTAGTAGTTTTTAATGCTAAGCTAACCTACCTGTAAGTAGTTTTTAATACTAGCTAACCTAGCTGTTTGTAGTTTTTGTTATTAAGCTAACTGTTCGCAGTATTTATGCGAAGGCTGAGGAAACCTAGCTCTTTGTAGTTTTTAATACTAAGGCTAACCTAAAAGTTTGGAGTCTTTATACTAAACTAACTTAGCTGTCAGTAATTTTAATACTAAGCTAACCTGCCTGTTTGCAATCTTTATGCTAATGCTAAGCTAACCTAGCTGTTTGTAGATTTTTAATACAAAGCTACCCTAACTGTTTGCAGTCTTTTTGCTAAGCTAACCTAGCTGTTTGTAGTTTCTAATGCTAAGCTAACCTAGCTGTTTGTAGTTCCTAATACAAAGATCCTAGCTGTTTGTAGTCTTCATGCTAAGCTAACCTAGCTGTTTGTAGTCTCATGCTAAACTAACCTAGCTGTCAGTAGTTTCGAATACTAAGCTAACCTAGCTGTTTGTAGTCTTCATGCTAAGCTAACTTAGCTGTCAGTAGTTTTGAATACTAAGCTACCTAGCTGTTTGCAGTGTTTCTGTTGAGCTAACCTCCTGTTATTGAGAGAGGTTTCAGGGTACCGTGGCCCCTTCAGGACATTTCTGGGCTGTCAGCAGCAGTAAAGGACAGAAACAGTGAATCTGTAACCTCCGTGTTGGTCTGTGAAAATTAAATGAAGACTGAGACTCCGACACCTGAACAAACAGCAAAAAAGCCGCGTCTCAGCAAGCTGCGTTCAGGAGCCCCACGTCACGTTGTGTCTCTGTGGTCATTGATGACGCTTTGGTGTTTTGCATCAGTTTGTGGTTTTTGTCTCTTTGGTTTAATTTTGTGTCTATTTGTGGTTGTTTTGTGTTCTTTGTGGTGGTTTGTGTTTCTTTGTGGTTGTTTTGTCTCTTCATGGTGATTTTGTGTCTTTGTGTTTGTTTTGTGTGTCTTTGGTTTGATTTTTGTGTCTCTTTGTGGTTGTTTTGTGTGTCTTTGTGGTGGTTTTGTGCATCTTTGTGGTGGTTTGTGTCTCTTTGTGGTAGTTTTGTGTTTCTTTGTGGTTGTTATATGTTTCTTTGTGGTGGTTTTTTTCTCTTTGTGGTGGTTTTTGTGTCTCTTTGTGGTGATTTTGTCTCTTTGTGGTTGTTTTCCTGTCTCTTTGTGGTGGCTTTGTGTCTCTTTGTGGTTGTTTTGTGTTGTCGTTGTGGTTGTTTTGTGTCTCTTTGTGGTGGTTTTGTGTTCTTTTGGTTATTAGATGTCTCTTTGTGGTGGTTTTGTGTCTCTTTGTGGTGGCTTTCTGTGTCTTTGGTGTTTTGTGTATTTGTGGTGTTTGTGTGTCTTTGTGGTTGTTTTGTGGTCTTGTGGTGTTTGGTGGTGTCTTTGTGGTGGTTTGTGTGTATTTGTGTTGTTTTCTGTCTCTTTTGTGGTGGCTTTGTGTCTCTTTGTGGTTGTTTTTGTGTGTCGTGGTTGTTTTGTGTCTCTGTGGTGGTTTTGTGTTTCTTTGTGGTTTAGATTTCTTTGTGGTGGTTTGTGTTCTTTGTGGTGGCTTTCTGTGTCTTTTGGTGTTTTGTGTGTATTTGTGGTTGTTTTGTGTGTCTTTGTTGTTGTTTCTGTCCTTTGTTGTTTTTTTGTGTCTATTTGTGGTTGTTTGTGTCTCTTTGTGGTTGTTGTGTCTCTTGTTGTTGTTTTGTGTCTCTTGTGTTGGTTTTGTGTCTCTTTGTGGTTGTTTTTCTTCTTTGTGGTTGCTTTTTGTGTCTTTTTGGTTGTTTTGTGTCTGTTTGTGGTGGTTTTTCTGTGTCTGTGGTTGTTTGTGTGTCTTTGTGGTGGTTTGGTGTGTCTTTGTGGTGGTTTTGTGTGTCTTTGTTTGTTTTTTTCTGTCTCGTTGTTGTTTTTTTTTTGTGTCTATTTGTGGTTGTTTTTGTGTCTCTTTGTGGTTGTTGTGTCTCCTTGTTGTTGTTTGTGTCTCTTTGTGTTGGTTTTGTGTTCTTTGTGGTTGTTTTTCTCTCTTGTGGTTGCTTTTTGTGTCTTTTTGGTTGTTTTGTGTCTGTTTGTGGTGGTTTTTCTGTGTCTGTGGTTGTTTTGTGTGTCTTTGTGGTCATTCAGTGAGTCAGTTGACATCTTCCAGTTTTCTGGTGTCTCCTTTTTGGATTATATTTGTTTCTTGCAGTGAAGTCTAAGTCTGACTGAAATGCCTTCAGCATTGTTCTGTTGAAACAGAATCTTCAGAACCGGTTCAGTAATTTTAATTCCTCTGAGGTCTATTTACCAGTTTGACGAGTCAGACGTTGAGAGTTGAGAGTTTTTGTACAGAACTGACGTGTGTAACCCTGAAACTTGCCGACGGGCTTGAAAGAAACAGCATCATCAAAATGAGTCCATTTATCAGACAGGAAGTGTAGAAACACAAACAACTTCCCAACAGTCCCTCAATGTTTGACCTGAAACTAATCAGCTGGAAGCTAATTAGCCCTACTGGATGGATCAATGAATGGGTAGAAAAACATCTACAGGATGAGGAGATGGTAGGCGCTCAGGAGAAACCAACAGGACCACCAACGTTTCTAGAAACATCTTCCAGAACCTCCTGTTGGTTTCCCCGGAGCTCCTACCATCAGCAGGACCCAGATGACTGAGAACCTGCACAGAAGTATGAGGACGACACATTAGTTCAGAGGATAACATCTGAGGAGACATGGAGATAGAAAAACATCTACAGTGTGAGGAGATAAAACCACCACAAGAGACGAGAAAACAACACAAATCAGACACACAAAGGACAGAAAACAACCAAAACAAGACACAAACTGATCAAAAATGTAAAATAATTAAACATCTGGAGGACGTTAATTTTCCATTTCTTCCAGTCTGGTAGAAAATAGGAAAATGAAACACAAAATGACAAACATGAGACAATGCACCACAAAAGAGACATGAAATAGGAAAAAATGAGAAAAAACAATGTCAAAAAATGGAAATAATTTTAAAAAAATGTCAGAATGTGGAGCCTGCAGTGTTGGTAACATGTTGACACATGGTTCAAGTTTAGTCTCAGTTTACATGATTTCTGATTTAATTATTCTAAACTTCACCACGACTCAATGAGTTTTGGTCTAAAGTGACCAGAATGTTGTCCTAAACTTCTAAAAAACGTTTAAAACTACTCAAAAATTGACTGAAACTAAAGAAACTGATTGAAAATACATCTGAAATGAGTCAGTAACTGTACAAAATGATGAGAAACTTCTTAAATGTCTCAGAAACTTTCAAAACCAGTTAAAACTCGACCAAAGTCTGTCCACACGTCTTAAAGGATGAAAAATCTTAACATGAGAGCCAGATCAGCCTGGCGGATGAACAGCAAAACACGTTGTTGTTGTTAAAGAACCATGACTGGTTCTCATTAAGTAAGGATGTGAGTCAGAGTCTCGTGGTTCTACAGACCAAGAACTAAACCCACATTAAAGCTTCAACTGGAATTTTCACACACTTCCCAGTTAACCCAGTTAACACCAGTAAACTCCAGTAACACCAGTACAGCTCCAGTTAAACCAGTACAGCTCCAGTTAACACCAGTACAACTCCAGTTAACACCAGTACAGCTCCAGTTAATACCAGTACAGCTCCAGTTAAAACCAGTTAACACCAGTTATCACCAGTACAGCTCCAGTTATCACCAGTACAGCTCCAGTTAATGCCAGTTACACCATTTACCAGTACAGCTCCAGTTAACGCCAGTTAACACCAGTTAACACTACTACAGCTCCAGTTAACACCAGTACAGCTCCAGTTAACACCAGTTAACACTGGTACAGCTCCAGTTAACACCAGTTAACACCAGTACAGCTTCAGTTAACACAGTACAGCTTCAGTTAACACATAGCTTAGTTAAACACAGTACAGCTCCAATTAACTCCAGTTAACACCAGTTAACACTGGTACAGCTCCAGTTAACACCAGTTAACACCAGTTAACACCAGTACAGCTCCAGTTAACTCCAGTTAACACCAGTACAGCTCCAGTTCATAGACTGGTCCAGAACCAGCTCCTGTGTTTAAAGCTGCACCTTGACCCTCATCAGCCCCCTGAGATCCTCCTGATGCTCCCAGTAGCTCCCAGTGAAACCAATACACACCAGCTGATCATCAAACTGGTTACATAACAGAAGGTTCCTGTTTGGGCCTCAAAGTCCAGAAACCAGCTGAACATGTGACTGTCACACAACACACACTGTACACACTATCTACACACAATACACACTATACACATGATATCTACACACTGTAGTATAGTGTGTAGATATCATGTGTAGATAGTGTGTATAGTGACTACACACACTATCTACACTATCTACACACTACATGGTTCTGGCCGGGTTTCTCTGGGTTCTCCAGGTTCTCCAGGTTCCTCCACAGTCCAGAGACCTGCTGAGGTTAATGGTGGTTCTAAACTGTCTGTAGGTGTGAACGTCAGTGATTGATTGATGGACTGTTACCTGTTCAGGTGATTCTTCAGTCAGCTGGGATAGGCTCCAACCCTAACGCGCTACAGAGGATGAAACTATGTGTAGATGATGGATGGATGTATCTGAGCCTCCTGAAGCTGCAGCATCGTTGGGTTACCATGGTTACAGCTGAGTCTCCTCGGCCAATCAGCTCCCGTTCTGTATCACCTGCTGAGAAACCAGCAGCCTCATCTCCTGGCAACAAACACAACAAACTCTGGCTGTAAATCGACAACACTCTGACTAATAACAACAGTTGTGTTTGTGAGGGAAAAAATGGCTCTTTTTCCATTTCTAGGTCCTAATGGCCTTAGACAGGCAGACGCTGCAGGAGGTTAGATATTGTCTATTCTGATGTGACTAAGCAGACGACTTGTCTCCATGTTGGTCTGTAATCTAAATCTGACCTTCTCCCAACTACAATATTTACCCAAAGATCAGAGAGAATCCTCAGAACTGATGCTACCATTGCTTGCATGTACTGCTGCTCTGTCGGTGTCACTTCTCCTGATATCAGCAAACTTCCTCTCTCTGCCTCCTCATCCTTCTGGACCTCACTGAACTTCCTCTACAGTTTTATTAACTGAGAGCAGCTTTAATCTAAATTCATATCCAACTTGAAACGTTTCTGAAGAGAAGTTGAAACCGATGACTGCTGCTGAGGTTGAAAATGACTGAAGCTGTTTGAACAGATCTGAGGCCCAACGCTCAGAACTTTAACTTCTGTTCAAACCGTGCTTCCAGCCCTGGTTCTTCAGATGTTGCTGATGCTTGGTGACTCTGTGTCTGCAGGTGCTTCTCCATCTTCTTCGTGGAGTTTCAGGTCCACTTCGGCGCCGACTACTCGGCCACGTCGTGGATCCACAGCCTGGTGGACTGCACCACGATGCTCTGCGGTCAGTATGAGACTCAGCACATCACTCCTGAGTCTCGGCTAGCAGCTCAACATGTGTCTTTGCAGCTCCACTGGGCAGCCTGCTGATGAACCGCTGGTCCTGCAGGGCGGCCGTGATGCTGGAGGTGTGCTGGCTCCTGCGGCCTCCTGATCAGCTCCTTCAGCAGGAGCCTGGAGCTGCTCTACTTCAGCATGGGAGTCCTGACAGGTGAGAGGCGCCCAGACAGGTGAGAGGCATCCTCATGTTCTATGTTCTGACCTGTTCACCTGTTGCAGGTCTGGGTTTCGCCCTCTGCTACACGCCGCCATCGCCCAGGTGGGCTACTACTTCCGGCGGAGGAAGGCGCTGGCTATGGCGTGGCCATGTCAGGCAGCGGGATTGGGACATTCGTGTTGGCGCCGGCAGTGCAGCTGCTGATCGAGCTGTACTCGTGGAGGGGGCGCTGCTCGTCCTCAGTGCCATCGTGGCCAACCTGTGCGTCTGCGGGGCGCTGCTCCGACCAATCACGCTGCAGGAGGAGATGGCCGAGGGGCAGAGCAATGTGATGAGAAGCAGCACTGTGAGTACTGCAGTACCAGGAGTATCACTACTAAATACACACATGTACTACCAGCGCTCCTGTCACAGTACATTCTGGTAACCATGCATTATCTCCATAGCAACGATCGCAAACACCCAGAAAACTACCTGAACACCGTAGCAACCACTTAACAAACCTAGCAACAACTGAAAATGCTGCCTAACCACTGACTAAATGTCACTGCAGCCACTTCAAGGTTGTCTAGTCACTGCTGCAAAACCTAGCAACCCCTAGTAACCATGTAGCAGCCACCTAGCAACCACCTAGTAACCCCTAGAAACCACCTAGCAACCCCCTAGTAACCACGTAGTAACCACCTAGCAACCTCTTAGTAACCACGTAGTAACCACCTAGCAACCCCTAGTAACCACATAGTAACCACCTAGCAACCACCTAGTAACCCCCAGTAACCACCTAGTAACCTCCTAGAAACCATCTAGTAACCCCTAGAAATCACCTAGCAGCCTCCTAGTAACCCGCAGTAATCACGTAGTAATCACCTAGTAGCCCCAGTAACCCACTAGCACCCATCTAATAACCCCCTAGTAACTCCTAATAATCACCTAGCAACTCCCTAGTAACCACCTAGCAACCACGTAGTAATCACCTAGCAACCACCTAGTAACCACTAGCAAAACACCACAGTAACCACCTAGTAACCACCTAGCAACCCTCTAGTAAACCACCTAAGTAACCATCTAGTAACCACGTAGTAACCACCTAGCAACCCCTTAGTAACCACGTAGTAACCACCTGGCAACCCCCTAATAACCACCTAGTAACTAGTAACCCCCTAGCAACCCCCTGGTAACCACGTAGCAACCCCTAGAAACCAAATAGTAACCACCTAGCAACCCCTTAGTAATCACCTAGCAACCCCCTAGTAACAACCTAGCAACCCCCTAGTAACCCCAGTAACCACATAGCAACCACCTAGCAACCCCATAGTAATCACCTAGCAACCCCCTAGTAACCTCCTAGTAACCTCCTAGTAACCACCTGTACATGTAGTCACCATCTACCGGTACTTCAGCAAACATCAGGCAACCATCTTTCTACAACATATCAGATCTCAAACCTTATTTTGGTGCTCTGATGCAGGTGACATCTCACTGCAGGACGCTGAACTCGCCATAAAAACCGTTTCAAGAATCCAAAGATGCCCTCCTGTCAGCAGACAAGTCGTTGCCGCCATCTACCCTGTCTCTGAACAGGAAGTGGTGCTTCAGCTCCTGGTTCCTGTCCAGTAAAGAGTACCAGTTCCTGCTGCTGCCGGACTTCCTGGGTCTGGCCTTGTCCTTCCTGTTCCTCGCCAGCGGCTGCAGCCTGCCCTTCGTCTACCTGGTGCCCTACGCTCTGAGCGCCGGCGTCAGCCACCAGCGCGCCGCCTTCCTCATGTCCATCCTGGGAGTCATCGACATCATGGGAACGTCACCTTCGGCTGGCTGACGGACAGAAGGTATGGCAGAGTTGGTAACCCCTAGGTTCGAGTCACGGCTAACTACTGTTACATTGGCATTGTAGCTGCAATGCTAATGAGTTTCAGGATAATAACCAATGTACCAACAATGTGGAAGACGCAAATCAAGCTTCAGTCTGTGAAACTTCTGTGAAAGTTTTGAGCTTCAGTTTGTGGTCGATGCCACGTTTACTGTTTGGAGACAAAACTTTCCACATAAGAAGGTGCAGAGCAGCAAAAAGAAATCTGGAGATGAAATCAGTTCAGATCAGCTGTAGTTCCTGGTCGTTCCAGCTGGTGGAGCTCTTCCTGTTTAATCCTGTAGAGACCAGAGGAGGCGTCACTCAGACTACAGTTCATGTTAAAGCAGAGAGCACTGTGGGAGTTTAGCAGCAATGGGCACCTTGACAAAGACTTCAGAGGAGGTTCATGACCTCCGACCAGAGCTGATACATGAACAAAGCTGGGCTGAATTAGAATTTAAATCATCATTTAATCAGTTAATGGCTGATAATGCTGCACATATGAAGTATTTATCCAAACTGAAAACACTGGTGTGACAAACATGAGCAAAGGGCCGGACTTTGATTATTGATGACAACGATCAGTTGAAAATGAATTCCCTCCTTACTGACAGCTTCTATACATGAACTGTTCACTCAGCAGATAAACATCTGGACCGTTTTCAATCTGCTTCAGACGTCCTTTACCAGACTCAGTAAACTGAGAAACATGTGAACCAGCGGTTTGGTTCCTGCTGCCTCAGGTTCACACATTAAAACTTCACCAGCAGAACAAACTGTTTCCAGCCTGAAACCTCCGTCAGCAGATGAAAGACCAGCTGAGCGTTTCACAGAGTTAAAGTTTAAACCTTTAAAGTGGCCTGAGTCAGTTTGGTCTGATGAAAACGCTGCTGATAACCCTTTTCACACGTCATTTCTTCCCGAATCATCTGTCTAATCAATACTCAGCATAATTCTGACTGACAACTGACTGCTTCAACAAACTTTCATTTAAAACCACTAATGAGTCCAAAGGAATCATGGGAAAATAATAAAAAGACCCATATGTGGCGACCTCACGCAGACCCCAGGTCAGTCCATCAGCAGATAAAACAGCTCCGAGATAAGCAGCAGATGATCAGCAAAAACAAACTGCTGCTTCCATGGTATAGTTCTCCACAAGCTCATAGCCCTCAAAATGTGCTGTGAAGGTGACTTTCATTCTAAAGTGACTTCTTGTGTGTCTCAGGTGTTTAAAGTGACTTCCTGTGTGTCTCAGATGTTTGAGGTTGACTTCCTGTGTGTCCCAGGTTTCTAAGGTGACTTATTGTGTGTGTCAGGTGTTTGAAGCCTCACCGTCTGTCCTGCTACGTCTTCTCGATGGGGATGGAGGTCTCTGCTGCTCTTCATCTCCTCTTCTTCTGTTCCTTCTCGCTGCTCGTTCCTTCGCCGTCCTCTATGGATACTTCGACGGCGCCTACGTGGTCTGATCCCTGTGGTGACTTCGGACGTGGTGGGAGCTCCGTACCTGTCCTCGGCCCTGGGCGTGGTCTACTTCCTCCACGCTATCCCCTACCTGGTTAGCCCGCCAATCGGAGGTGAGACAGAGACCCCGCCCAGTTTAAATTTAATATTTTTAAATCCTGTAACTGAGACTTCATCAGACGTGCGACATTACTGTACATCACCAAGGTTATGACATCAGACTCTCTCTTGCAGGTTGGCTGGTCGACATCACAGGAAGTTACACGGCCACCTTCTTCCTGAGCGGCGCCGCCCTGCTGGCCAGTGCAGTCGTCCTCTCTACTGTTGCCGGGATTCGCCGCTGCCACCTGACTGTCACCAAGCACAAGCCCCTCCCCCTCAGCCCGGCCGACCAATCAGGTTGCTTCGGTGTGCTCAGCAAGCAGGCAGCCAGTCAGAGCGTCGCCGCGTAGCCAATCAGATTTACCGACATCCAAGAGTACCGTGAGCTGCGACTGGCTGGACAGAAGCCAATCAAATGAGCCAGAGACACAAGAACCAACAACACTATGACGAACTCTTTTATTTTGAAGAGACTTCCTACTTCCTGTTTGAACTGGAGCAAGGTGCTTCAATGCTTGTTTGTTTGTTTGTTTTGTGACACAACAGACCTAAAGACATCTGCAGTCGAGCTCACTGAGCCATACGGAGTCCCAGTGGTGCCAAAAAGCTGCTGTGTGACGTTTCTGTTTCCACGGTGACCACGTTTCATATTTATTCCTGCTGTCTGACCGGTTTGGTTTAACTCAGGTGTTGATTTACCTGAGAGGAGTCAGACCTTCTGATCTAACAGCAGCTGTTACGTCAGGTCTGAGCTGGTGTCTGAAGAGTTAAACTTTCACCACTAAAGTCGTTAAAATCAGGAAACTAAAAGCTGCTGTTCTACATTAGAACATTTGGAGACGTTCTTAAACGTGTTGTTTTGTTGCTTCTCAGATAAACTCGAAACTCTGGTCAATGATGAAGCTCAGCTCAGGACTTTGGTTCCTGCTGAAGAAGTAAATATTTAAACACTCGAAGCCAAAGGTCTGATCAGGATATTTAAATTATTGATCCGATTATTGATAAGCCTCACTCCAGCTCTGTCACTTAAAAAATACTTTGTGTGGAATTATTTGTTCCTGCTGGTCTAAATATTACTGTTTGTAAAATTGAGGATGTCAAAGTTAAACCTCTAAAGTCTGAACAGTTTCTGGGTGTTTATTTTTAACTTCCATCTCATTTTTGTCATTTTTTCTCATTTTATCTCATTTTGTGTCTAGTTTTTGTCGTTTTGTGTCTCATTTTTCTCATGTCGTTTTCCTAACACAAGCTAAGTTCCTACAGTGGAAACCAGGCTAAGGAGCACTGATAAACGTTCTGCAGACCTCCATGAGATCTCCACCAGCAGAACAACCTGGACAACTGAAACTGCTCAGGAAGGAAGCGAGGAACGCGACAAAGAAACCAAGACTATGAACCGGCCTCCAAACCGAGGCTCCATCCTCCACCTTCAGAACCCAGAGGTCCTGATGGTCAGAGCAGCTCTGGAGGTCTGAGGTGGAGCTACAGGACATCAGCTGGTTCTAATGTTCAGAAATCTTCCATCAGTGAGGTGGACCAAAGGAGGAGGAGGTGGTGAAGAAAAGCGTCGCGTCGTTCAGTCACATCTTTATTGAAACATTAAAAATCACAAACTACAGAACTAGAGAAGATTAAAAAAAAACTGTACAGACATCTGGAACCTGGAGACTCTGAGCAGGCTGGAGCTAAAGAGTCTGACAGCCATCTCACAGTGATGATGTCACTTCCTGCAGGTCTTGGAGCGCAGCTGTCTCTTAATGATGAGGTGATCGCTCTCCTTCTCCTCCTCTGCTGCTCCAGATGTCTGACATGAAAACAACAAAACATCACATCAAACACAAAGTTATGGTTTAGAATCGACGGTTCCTTCAGTTTCATGTTCAGAACAAACTGGACCTGATCACATATTCAGAGTTATTTTTCTCTAAAACTCAACCAGAGAATAAAATCGTGATGTTCTGGTTCTTCATCTCCAGTAACTTTATCAATGATCAGAGTTCTACCTTCAGACTGGGAATATTTCCAGAGTTACAGGTTCTTGAAGTCCACAGAGGAGAACGACTCCTGGAGAAAGTTCTAGAGCAGACCTACTGACAACTGGAGAAAGTTCTAGAGTAGACCTACTGACAACTGGAGAAAGTTCTAGAGTCGACCTACCGACAACTGGAGGAAGTTCTAGAGTCGACCTACCGACAACTGGAGAAAGTTCTAGAGTAGACCTACTGACAACTGGAGAAAGTTCTAGAGTCGACCTACCGACAACTGGAGAAAGTTCTAGAGTAGACCTACTGACAACTGGAGAAAGTTCTAGAGTAGACCTACTGACAACTGGAGAAAGTTCTAGAGTCGACCTACCGACAACTGGAGAAAGTTCTAGAGTAGACCTACTGACAACTGGAGAAAGTTCTAGAGTCGACCTACCGACAACTGGAGAAAGTTCTAGAGTAGACCTACCGACAACTGGAGAAAGTTCTAGAGCAGACCTACTGACAACTGGAGAAAGTTCTAGAGTAGACCTACCGACAACTGGAGAAAGTTCTAGAGTAGACCTACTGACAACTGGAGAAAGTTCTAGAGTCGACCTACTGACAACTGGAGAAAGTTCTAGAGTAGACCTACTGACAACTGGAGAAAGTTCTAGAGTAGACCTACCGACAACTGGAGAAAGTTCTAGAGTAGATTTACTGACAAAGTTGTCAGTAGATCTACTCTAGAAATTTTTACAGAAGACGTTCAAGCATAGACTGTATATAAAGATGGACGTAGCATCTGGCTCCAGAATTGAAGCAAACCCGGAAGTGTCAAAAAATTTGCAATATCACGCCGTCCGCTAGGGTTGGCTCCAAAAAGCTTTTTCTCCATAGACCCCAATTCATTTTTGGAAAAAATAAAATTTGATAGACTGATGTTCTACAGCTCAGGATTTTTTTCCCGTTAGTTTTCATGGTCAAAATGAGAGATCAGGTGGCCGATCTTAAAATAAATCAATACTGAATTTTAAATAAAGTTGCCGGAGCCAGGGGGCGTGGCTATACTTGATAGACAGCAACAGAAGCCTCTGTGGTAAAATGTGGGCGGGATAAGAGAGTCCTCAGCCAATCCTGCCCCTAGTTGCTCTCCGGTCCAGTCTGTTTGATGACGCTTTTTACGTCACTGGCTCCAAAAAATCCAAAACGGCGACCAGGAAGTAGCATAATCCGGGCTTCATTTTCTCGCCGTTGAAACCAACGGGTGACGTCATGGTTAGTTCACGCCTGCGTTCAAGAGTTTACCTACGTCTTGACTAAAGTTGTAGGTAAGTACAAAATTACCACAAAAAAAGCCCAAACTACCTTGAAATGAAATACGCCAGGAACAACATGGAAAATCACCACAAAAATGACTAAATTTACCATGTAAAGCACCAAAACTACCACAAAACAGGTGAAACTGGGAGAAAGACTCAAATTTGGCACAAAAAACATGCAAAATAACCACAAAACGGCCAAAATTACCATGAAATAGGTAAAACTGCAACGAAAACTCCTAGAATATACCTACTGACCAGGGTTGTACAGTGCGAGCGTTTCACTCGCATATGCGCCTAAAAATAGATCGGTGCGAGTAGAAAAAATAAAAAGGGAGCACGCGTGCGAGTACAGATGTCAACCCTATCATTTGCATTTTGCTCCTAAAATAAATCCACACAAAGTGGATCAAACTAAAAGTCATAGCCTACACCTTCTTCTTCAACAACTTTTTTTCACATTGGCACGCTACAAAACGTAATGATGCGCGCTAACGTCTGAGCCACACAAGGTCCCCTCACGACAGTCAGCTAGGTAACGTCAACTACGCCTGTCGATTGGATCAGTGTTGCCAACTTAGTGACTTTCTCGCTAAATCTAGCGACTTTTCAAAGCGTCCTAGCGACTTTTTTTTGTCAAAAGCGACTAGCGACAAAACTAGCAACTTTTTCTGCCGTTTTGGAACCTGACAGGAAAACAGCTGATGATGGTGCTGCTCATTTCAGCTGGCCAGTGCGAGAGGGGCTTCTCTGCGCAGAACCGCATAAAGGGCTCCAAAAGAAGCAGCCTTGCAGTCTCCACCACCTCATGAGGATCAGCTTGGAGGGGCCATGTTTTGAGGACTTTGATCCAAGTCCTGCAGTGGACCGCTGGATGAACTCAGCCAAGCGTGCCAGGACGACTTGAATACAAAAAGATGTGGGACAGGGATGTTCTCTGTGTTAAAGAACTGAGCCTACTGCTTGGCTTGTTGTGTGAATATTAATAATAAAATTGTGCGATTCATAGTGAAAATTCATAGCACTCCTAAATTTTTTTCTGTGCTCCTAAATTTTTTCATTTAGGAGCACCTGTGATTCCAGTGAAAAAGCTCAGCCTACAGCCCTGCTCCTGACAACTCAGTAGGTGTCACAAGATGAAGACAAAAATATGTAAATTCATGTTGGACACATCTGAGTAACTTTGGATGTCTTTCATGTCACTTTCGTGACATTTTAAGGTTATGTTTTGACTCCTTTGCAACAATTTAACAACAATTTGTAACAATTTCATGTAATTTTAGATATTTGTGTCATTTTGGACAATTCCAGTGAAATTTCATACAAGTTTCAAGTCATTACTAACAGTTTTTGATGGATATAAAAACACATTTCATCCTTTAAGAATCAGTTCTAGTGTGCTGAAAGGTCTCATTTCTACATGAAGACTTTAGTACATATCCCTGCAGTACCATCCCTAAAAATCACTTATAGTTACTCAACGCTGTCAGTGTTTAGAAATTCTCAATGATGGCTAAAGGTTTTAAAATTGGACATATTAATATAAATAGCCTTAAGAATAAATTAATAGAAATTGCAAACATTTTACAGTCCCAGAGTCTAAATGCACTTGCTATTTCTGAAACTAAATTAGATGATACATATGATGATAATGAACTGAATATCCAAGGATACAACATTTTTAGACGGGATAGAAATAAATATGGCGGTGGTGTGGCTTTCTATGTTCAAAATCATATACCTGTGAGAATCAGGGATGACCTGATGAGGAACGATGTTGAGGTCATATGGATACAACTGCATTTAGCGCATGCAAAACCTCTATTGGCTGGATGCTGTTATCGTCCTCCAAGTGCAGATTGTAAATATTTGACTCAGATAACTGAGATGTTGACTTACTGTAGCACTTTTGGGTCTGAAATATTTTCCATGGGAGATTTAAATATTGATTGTATGTCCAAAAGCTGTTCAATGAGAGTAAATTATGTGATACTACGACTGCAAATGGTCTTGTACAATTAGTTAAAGTACCAACAAGAATTTTCTCGAGAAATGATGGTACTATTACATCAACTTGTATAGACCACATTTTTACCAATGTTCCAGAACTACTTCACTTTCAGTATCTTTTAGTGATCATAATTTAGTTATCACAGTTAGAAAAACTAAAATGAACAAGGTGGGACCTCAAATCGTTTACAGAAGATCTTTTAAAACTTTTGATCAGGATGTGTTTAAGAGGGATATTAAAGATCTAAGTTGGTCTAATGTATTTGCAGAAAGAAATTTGAACGATGCACTTAGTAAATTTAACAAATTTATGCATGTAGTAAATAAACATGCACCCCTAAAAAGGTTCACAGTAAAAAATATGAATGCACCTTGGTTGGATAAGGATTTGAAGCAACTCATGAAACAAAGAAAACAAGCTAAAGAAACAGTCTTATTAACTGGTAACGTAGAAGATTGGAACATGTACCGAAGACTACGAAACTACGTTACTAAACTCAACAGGATAAAAAAGAAATTGTATTATGAGAAATAAATTGAAAATAATAAGAATGATTACAGAAAATGTGGAATACGATAAATGATTTAACTGGAAGAAAGAAAAAGTCTAATCCCACTTTCATTGAAGTTGATGGTAAATTTCTAACGAATGCAGTGAGTATAGCAAATTATTTTAATCATCATTTTACTGATAAAGTAAATGCACTTAGAGAAGCAATGCCAAATGCTAATTTTTCATCGCACCTAAACTTTCAAAATGAAATAATGAAGGACAAAAATTGCACTTTTAAATTTCAAAAAGTAACGGTGAATGAAGTTGAAAAAATGATTCTGAGTATTAGAATTAAACCATCTGGTGTTGATGAAATGAACGCTAATTTCTTGAAGATGACAGCTGATCGAGTAGCGCCTGCTATCACTCACATTATAAATCTAAGCTTCACTACTGGAATTTGCCCACAAGAGTGGAAAAAAATCCAAAATAATTCCAATATTAAAAGATCAAAAGAAACCTTTTTCCGGCAAAAATGGCCGGCCAATAAGTTTACTGACAGCAATTAGTAAAATCATGGAAAATATTGTATACAAACAAGTAAAAAGCTATTTTAGTACTTTTGGATTGTTAGTTCCTAATCAGCATGCCTATAGAAAAGGGCATTCCACTGCTACAGCTCTGACTGTTATGATGCTAGATTTCTCAGCTGCTTTTGATACACTAGACCATAAAATTTTAATTGAGAAATTGGAGGCCTATGGTTTTGATGATACTGCAACCACATGGTTCAACAACTACCTAACAGATAGAAGTCAGGCTGTTTTCTTCAATGGTTGTTACTCAGATTTTTTAAAACTGGCATGTGGAGTACCACAGGGAAGCAGCCTTGGTCCTTTGTTGTTTAGTATCTATACCAACGATTTATCTCTAGCTTTGTCTGAGGCCAAGAGTGTTATGTATGCAGATGATACAACAATATATACATCAGCATCAACTAAGGAAGAATTAAACAGTGTCCTACAGGCAGAGTTAAATGCAGCTTTTGAATGGATTATCCACAACAAACTGGTTCCGAATATATCCAAAACAGTTCGTATTATTATAGGTTCTAGTCAATCTGTTAATCAAAATCCTCTATTAAATATTAAAATAAAAGATACTGTAATTAAGCAAGTTAATGAAACAAAGCTTTTAGGGATAACAGTTGACAATAAATTATCTTGGTCAAAACACATACAGACAATGTGTGCCAAAATGGGAAGAGTGATTTCTATGATCAGAAGATATGGATATTTCTTGACAACCAAAATAAAAAAAGTGATTGTGCAGGCTTTAATATTGTCAAACCTCGATTATTGTCCAACTGTATGGTCTAATGGCACCAAAGATGATATTAAAAATGTGTAAATTATACAAAATAGAGCAGCACGTTTTGTGCTGCACTGTAATTATTATACTGGCATTCAAAGTATGCATCGAAAATTAAACTGGCTAACGGTTCAGGACAGACTTAAATATTCTATACTGTGTTTGTGTAGGAAGGTTTTTCTAACAAAAACTCCTCTGACACTTTATCAAAAACTAATGTTAAGCTCTGACATACACTCCTATCCAACCAGACATGCCTTTGCAAACAAATTTACTTTACCTAAAATATTAAACAACTATATAAAAAGAACCTTTGCTTGGAGAGGCATGAAAGAATGGAATTTACTTCCCAAAGAGATTACATCAATTGAAAATGATTTAAAATTCAAAAGTGCACTGAAAGAGTTTCTTTCTGCAATATAATCACCAGCTCTGTTGAAATACATGTCTGAATGAAGAACTGTTGTTTGCTATTGTAATTTTCAGTGTCATTTTATGATGACACTTGTTTATTTAAACTACAGTATGATTTAAATGTGAAATATTTTATTGTCTGATTGATTAATTGATTGATTTAAATGTGAAATATTTTATTGTTTGATTAATTGAGTGATTGTATTTTTAGAATAGTATGCCATTGTAATTTTTTAGGACCCCAGGAAGAATAGCTGCAGCTTATGCTGTCGCTAATGGGGATCCAAATGAATAAACATAAACATAAACATAGTATTATTTTGGGCAGGTATTGGAATCATTTGAGACCATATTAGATCATTTAGAACAGTTTGTGTGTCACTGTGGGCACGTTTTCCTCACGTGGGACAAATTTTAAGACATTTAGGGCAACTTGTGTGTAATTTTGGATGACTTTAGTATCATTTTGAACAGTTTTCAAAAGTGAAAACATATGAGTTGTGGTTCTGGTCATTAAGGACTCTTTTTGACTCATTCAGATCACATTTGTCTAATTTTAAACTATTATCAAGTGATTTTGGGGCCATTTTTGCATAATTTGTGAATAGCTTTGTGTAATTTTGAACATTTTTGTGATTTTTGCACCGTTTAGTCAGTTTTACAATCTCCAGGTGTCACAGTCTCAAGACTAAATCTGTTTTCTGTTCAGGATTATTCTCTGAAACTGGATGTGAGAATCAAATCGTGATGTTCTGGTTCTTCATCTCCAGTAACTTTATCAATGATCAGGAGTTCTACCTTCAGACTGGGAATATTTCCAGAGTTCCAGGTCCTTGAAGTCCATAGAGGAGAACGTCCCCTGTGGAAAGTTCTAGAGTAGATCTAGAACTCTAGAATTTTCTCCAGCTGTCAGTAGGTCTACTCTAGAACTTTCTCCAGCTGTCAGTAGGTCTACTCTAGAACTTTCTCCAGTTGTCAGTAGGTCTACTCTAGAACTTTCTCCAGTTGTCAGTAGGTCTACTCTAGAACTTTCTCTAGTTGTCAGTAGGTCTACTCTAGAACTTTCTCCAGCTGTCAGTAGGTCTACTCTAGAACTTTCTCCAGTTGTCAGTAGGTCTACTCTAGAACTTTCTCCAGTTGTCAGTAGGTCTGCTCTAGAACTTTCTCTAGTTGTCAGTAGGTCTACTCTAGAACTTTCTCTAGTTGTCAGTAGGTCTACTCTAGAACTTTCTCCAGCTGTCAGTAGGTCTACTCTAGAACTTTCTCTAGTTGTCAGTAGGTCTACTCTAGAACTTTCTCCAGCTGTCAGTAGGTCTACTCTAGAACTTTCTCCAGGTGTCGGTAGGTCTACTCTAGAACTTTCTCCAGTTGTCAGTAGGTCTACTCTAGAACTTTCTCCAGGTGTCGGTAGGTCTACTCTAGAACTTTCTCCAGTTGTCAGTAGGTCTACTCTAGAACTTTCTCCAGGTGTCGGTAGGTCTACTCTAGAACTTTCTCCAGTTGTCAGTAGGTCTACTCTAGAACTTTCTCCAGTTGTCAGTAGGTCTACTCTAGAACTTTCTCTAGTTGTCAGTAGGTCTACTCTAGAACTTTCTCCAGCTGTCAGTAGGTCTACTCTAGAACTTTCTCCAGCTGTCAGTAAGTCTACTCTAGAACTTTCTCCAGGTGTCGGTAGGTCTACTCTAGAACTTTCTCCAGTTGTCAGTAGGTCTACTCTAGAACTTTCTCCAGGTGTCGGTAGGTCTACTCTAGAACTTTCTCCAGTTGTCAGTAGGTCTACTCTAGAACTTTCTCCAGGTGTCGGTAGGTCTACTCTAGAACTTTCTCCAGTTGTCAGTAGGTCTACTCTAGAACTTTCTCTAGTTGTCAGTAGGTCTACTCTAGAACTTTCTCCAGCTGTCAGTAGGTCTACTCTAGAACTTTCTCCAGCTGTCAGTAAGTCTACTCTAGAACTTTCTCCAGGTGTCGGTAGGTCTACTCTAGAACTTTCTCCAGTTGTCAGTGGGTCTACTCTAGAACTTTCTCCAGTTGTCAGTAGGTCTACTCTAGAACTTTCTCCAGTTGTCAGTAGGTCTACTCTAGAACTTTCTCCAGGTGTCGGTAGGTCTACTCTAGAACTTTCTCCAAGGAACGTTCTCCTTTCCTGCTTCCAGTCTTAAAGCTTAGTCTGACTTAGAACATTCAAGGTCCTTGAAGTCCCTAGAGGAGAACGTCCCTTGTAGAAGGTTCTAGAAATAGAAGAACTCACCATGAGCGGTGAGTCGATCAGCGGTGATGTGATTCCTGCCTTGTAGAGCTTCCTGCGTCCTCGCCGGGGTTTGGTTGCCGTGGAAACAACCGTGTCCTGCTCCACCGAGTGTCCGCTGACCAGACCGATGATGGTTTTAGCTGCAGAGACGAGAGAAAGCTTCAGGCACCAACAGCTAAACTACGATTTTCAACTGAAACTATCGGTTTCAATCTGTTAGGTTATTGATGAGAGAGAAAATCAATAAGTTCAAATAAAAAAGACACAAAGTAAACAAAATGTGAGTGAAAATGGGCACAAAAAGACAATGGTAGATGAAGGTTTTTCAATGACTGTAAAATAAATAAAGAAATACAATCTTTACTGTTTTATTATTCTGTCATTACATCATTTTCACTGTTGGTTCCTTTTTGTCATAAATAACTCTAGTTCTAAAGCTCCACAGTGCAGCGTCGCCCCCCTGCTGGCTGACGGTGAACACTGACCTTTGCTGCTGATGATGGAGGGTGAGCTGTGGATCAGGTCTCCGATCTTCTGCAGAGCTCCGTCTCGTTTCTCCTGCAGCACAAACAACAGTTACCTGTCTGCTCTGACTCATACTTGTCTTCTCTGACTCTCACTCACCCGTCCGCTCAGACTCCCACCCGTCCGCCCAGACTCCCACCCGTCCGCCCAGACTCCCACCCGTCCGCCCAGACTCCCACCCGTCCGCCCAGACTCCCACCCGTCCGCCCAGACTCCCACCCGTCCGCCCAGACTCCCACCCGCCCGCCCAGACTCCCACCCGTCCGCCCAGACTCCCACCGGTCCGCCCAGACTCCCACCGGTCCGCCCAGACTCCCACCCGTCCGCCCAGACTCCCACCGGTCCGCCCAGACTCCCACCCGTCCGCTCAGACTCCCACCCGTCCGCTCAGACTCACCTGTCTGGTGTTGCGGGTGTTTGCTCTCGGTCTGTTCCTCTTGTTCTCGCTGAAGACCAGCTCCTGAAACACAACAGGACATGTTAGAGGTCTGAAGCCTCCTCAGAAAGCAGCTCCTGCAGAGATCCAGACGTCACCTCCACCTCGCAGCTCTTCCTCTTCCTGCACGTCGTCCTGTGGGTCCGCTTCCTGTCGGCCATGTTGGACCTCAGAGGAGAAACACCGACGACCTGATGGAGAAGAAAAGATGGAGCTGCAGCTAACTAAACATACAGTTACACATTAATAAAAATATTTCTGTCGTTTTTTCCGACTCCTCTCACGGTCTAACTGGGATCAGTCCTGGTTAGCTCTCCTGCTTTAGACCTTTCTCCAGGAGACGTTCTCCTCTATGCACTTCAAGGACTTGGAAGTCTGGAAACCTTTCCAGTCTAAAGATAGAACTCTGATTAGGAACACAGACTCACCTGAGTGTCTCCCTGCAGGTGAGTCTCCTCCTTCAGCCTCTTCAGTCTCTCCACCTCCTTCTTCACGGCCTGGAACTGCCTCCCCTCCTGTTGCTCCTCCCCCGTCTGCTGCCTCCTCCTCCTCTCCTGCAGCCTCTGGAGCTCCTCCTTCAGCTCCTCCACCACCGACACCTTCTTGTCCTCCACCAGGTTCTCCTTCTCCTCCTCCTGCCTCCTCAGCAGCTCCTCCTTCAGACGCTGCAGCTCTGAGGACCAACAGATTCCAGAGAGGTTCAACACATTCCACACACTGAAGGAACCCGTAAAAACGTCCAAAAATGTGAAAGAAATGATCAAATGCTTCAGAAACATGAACCTGCAGAGAGTTACATCACATTCATGTGTTTTTATGCTCAGTTTGGACAAATCCACTCATTTTGGTGATTTTCTTTATTTTTCTATTGAACACATCAAAACTAAAAAGATCTAAAGAAACAAAGAAGTTGGAGGAGATGAAGAAGAAATTTAAACTTTGGAGAAGTGGAAGAAGTTAAGGTGTTGGAGTAGAACGGTGTTTCTGAAAGAGTGGAGGGGGCCCCCTGGTGGAGCCCTGAGGCAGGACAGGCAAAATGTCACTATAAATATATATGAATAAATATAGATCAATATATATGTATATATACATACATAAATATGTGTGTGTGTGTGTGTATATTGAGGTTTGAAAGACGGTTCCAAAATTTTATTTAATGTTTTAGAGGTGTTGATTTATTGCAGCTGTAGTTTGTGACGAACATTCTCAGTCCTATCAGTGGCTCCACTAAAACGTCTCAGAAACTGATAAGTGAATAAATATTAAAGCTTCAGGAGGACGTGTTCTATCTGGATATAGCTCCTGAACAGGACGGACGGTTTACAGTTTATTATTTTATTATTAATCAGAACCAACATAAAGCACATGGAGTCAACAACGGCTGATGAGAAATCTGTCCTGAAACTGTTCTTTGGTCAAATATCTGCTCCTCAGGGTTACTGAGGTAAGGAGGTCCTGACAGTAACAGTCTGAGGACCACTGGTACAATAAGTATTTTTAAAGAATTATTTCCAGGTTTACAGCTTCTCTTCTCCTCTGTCCTGTTTTCACGTTTATTCCATCGCAGTATTTTTATATTTTAGAGGATAGGATGGAAACACATTTGGAGACTCTGAAGAATTTAAATAACTTAAAGACATATTCTAATTTAGAAGCTGTCAGTTTGATGACTGTCGGTGTGACTCCGCCCCCCCATCAGCTCTGATTGGTTACCTCGTCTCAGCGTCTCAACCTGTTGCAGGCTGTCCTCCAGAAGTCTGTCCTTCTCAGAGACGATTCGCTGCAGCTCTGCCAATCAAACACACGACAACATCCATCAGCCAATCAGCAGCCAGCATCTGGTCTCCTCCCTCTCTGTGGGTGGGCTCTCTAGAGGTGAGTGTGTCCTCACCTGCTGCCTCCTCCTCCCTTCTCTCCATCTCCTCCAGTCTGCCTCGCAGGGCTCCGCCCTCAGACTGAAGCTCCGCCCTCACACGAGAGAACTCTGCTCTCTGATTGGTCAACGCCTCAGTGAGCTCAGAACACCTGTTCTCACTGCAGGAGACGACAACAGGGGTGTCAGTGAACAGATCAATAACAGTATTGATTAGCTGTATTACTGATCAATAACAGTATTGATCAGCTGTGTATTGATCAATAACAGTATTGATCAGCTGTATTATTGATAAGTAAAAGTATTAATCAGCTGTATTATTGATCAGTAGCAGTACTGATCAGCTGTATTACTGATGATTAACAGTATTGATCAGCTGTATTATTGATGATTAACAGTATTGATCAGCTGTTTTATTGATAAGTAAAAGTATTGATCAGCTGTATTATTGATCAGTAGCAGTATTGATCAGCTGTATTACTGATGATTAACAGTATTGATCAGCTGTATTATTGATCAATAACAGTATTAATCAGCTGTATTATTGATCAGTAGCAGTATTGATCAGCTGTATTACTGATGATTAACAGTATTGATCAGCTGTATTACTGATGATTAACAGTATTGATCAGCTGTGTATTGATCAGTAACAGTATTGATCAGCTGCATTATTGATCAGTATTGATCACCTGAGCTTCAGTGTCTCCTCCAGCTGTCTCTTCTCTTTCTGCAGCTCTTCTATTTGCTGTGATTTCTGAGCCGACCTCTGCAGTGCCTCCTGGCTCTCCTTCTTCAGCTCCTCCATGGCGGTGTGGAAAACACTGCTGCTGCTCCGCCCCTCCTCCTCCTCCTCCTAGAACAACCAATCAGTAATCAATATCACCCTAACCTGAGCCATCCAGTCCTGGTTCAGTCTGAGATCACAGCGAGAAAACACCTTGACTTCCTGTCTCAGACGCTCCACCTCCTGCGTCAGACTGTTGATGGAGCTGGTCTTCTCCTCTGATTGGCTCTCCAGGTCCTGGAGGCGGGTCTTAGTGGTGCTGAACTCCTCTGAGAGGCTGTCAGACCTGTCAGTCTGCTGTTTGAGCTGCGTCTGCAGACTGGTCACCTGGAGATTCAAAGAAGGATTAGAAGAAGAAGGTTGGATGTAGGAGGAGAAGAAGTCTTGAGGTTGATCAGCAGGAGGAGAAGAGGAGCACCTCCGTCTGCAGCTGGAAGATGCCGTTCACCAGAGCTTTGTTCTCCTTCTGCAGTCTGGATGACTCCCTCTGCTCCGACTCCAAAGACGAAAACACAGAGTCACAGTTCGGACACTCATCCAGATCTACAGCAGGGAGGAGAAAAAAAGGAGTCAGAGGACAACCATGGAGTTAGAGAGGAGGAACACAGTCATAGAGGACTAACAAGGAGTCAGAGAGCAGGAACAAAGAATCAGAGAGGAGAAACAAGGAGTCAGAGGAGGAACATGGAGTCAGAGGAGGAACATGGAGTCAGAGAGGAGAAACAAGGAGTCAGAGAGGAGAAACAAGGAGTCAGAGGACAACCATGGAGTTAGAGAGGAGGAACACAGTCAGAGAGGACTAACAAGGAGTCAGAGAGGAGAAAAAAGTCAGAGAGGAGGAACATGGAGTCAGAGAGGAGGAACATGGAGTCAGAGAGGAGAAACAAGGAGTCAGAGGAGGAACATGGAGTCAGAGGAGGAACATGGAGTCAGAGAGGAGGAACATGGAGTCAGAGAGGAGGAACACAGTCATAGAGGACTAACAAGGAGTCAGAGAGGAGAAAAAAGTCAGAGAGGAGAAACAAGGAGTCAGAGAGCAGGAACAAAGAATCAGAGAGGAGAAACAAAGCAGTCTGAGAGGAGAAAAAAGAGTCAGAGAGGAGGAACATGGAGTCAGAGAGGAGAAACATGGAGTCAGAGAGGAGGAACATGGAGTCAGAGAGGAGGAACATGGAGTCAGAGAGGAGGAACATGGAGTCAGAGAGGAGGAACAAGGAGTCAGAGAGGAGGAATAAGGAGTCAGAGAGGAGGAACATGGAGTCAGAGAGGAGGAACATGGAGTCAGAGAGGAGGAACAAGGAGTCAGAGAGGAGGAACAAGGAGTCAGAGAGGAGGAACATGGAGTCAGAGAGGAGGAACATGGAGTCAGAGAGGAGGGACATGGAGTCAGAGAGGAGGAATAAGGAGTCAGAGAGGAGGAACATGGAGTCAGAGAGGAGGGACATGGAGTCAGAGAGGAGGAACAAGGAGTCAGAGAGGAGGAATAAGGAGTCAGAGAGGAGGAACATGGAGTCAGAGAGGAGGAACATGGAGTCAGAGAGGAGGGACATGGAGTCAGAGAGGAGGAACAAGGAGTCAGAGAGGAGGGACATGGAGTCAGAGAGGAGGAACAAGGAGTCAGAGAGGAGGAATAAGGAGTCAGAGAGGAGGAACATGGAGTCAGAGAGGAGGAACATGGAGTCAGAGAGGAGGGACATGGAGTCAGAGAGGAGGAACATGGAGTCAGAGAGGAGGAACATGGAGTCAGAGAGGAGGGACATGGAGTCAGAGAGGAGGAATAAGGAGTCAGAGGAGGAACATGGAGTCAGAGAGGAGGGACATGGAGTCAGAGAGGAGGAATAAGGAGTCAGAGGAGGAACATGGAGTCAGAGAGGAGGAACATGGAGTCAGAGAGGAGGGACATGGAGTCAGAGAGGAGGGACATGGAGTCAGAGAGGAGGAACATGGAGTCAGAGAGGAGGAACAAGGAGTCAGAGAGGAGGAATAAGGAGTCAGAGAGGAGGGACATGGAGTCAGAGAGGAGGAATAAGGAGTCAGAGGAGGAACATGGAGTCAGAGAGGAGGGACATGGAGTCAGAGAGGAGGAATAAGGAGTCAGAGGAGGAACATGGAGTCAGAGAGGAGGGACATGGAGTCAGAGAGGAGGAACAAGGAGTCAGAGAGGAGGAATAAGGAGTCAGAGAGGAGGGACATGGAGTCAGAGGAGGAACATACTTTTGAACATTCAAAACTTTTTCTGTCATATTTTGTGTTTAAAGGATAAAACTTACCTGCAAGTTTTTGCACCTTCTGCTCCAGAAAAACCTGCTCCTTCTTCAGCTCCTCCACCTCCTCTTCTCGTGTCCTCAGCTCCTCCTCCAGCCTCACCCTCTCCTTCTCCAGCTTCTCTTCTAGCTTCTCCACCTCGTTCTCCATCTTCTTCTTCTCCTTTTCCAGCTCCGCCTTCATCCTCGTCTTCTCCTCTTTCACCTCCTCCTCCATCCTCATCTTCTCTTTTTCAAGCTTCTCCTTCCATCTCCTCAGCTCCTCCTCCATCTTCGTCTTCTCCTTCTCCAGCTCCTCCTCTTGGTTCCTCCATCTCTCCTCCCTCTGTCTCAGCTCGATGATGGTCTCCTCCTTCTTGTCGTTGTCCTCCTGCAGCCTCCAGATCTCCTCCTCCAGAACCACTGAGGAGAAACACCACCAGAATGAAGCTGCTGCATTCCAACCCTCCATTGTTCCACCTTCTCCTCTCTCCTCCTCTCACCTCTCTTCTTGGCCAGTCCTCCTCGGTCCTCCTCGTCCTCCAGAGAGTCTCGTTGGCGTTTCCGGCTCTCCTCCTCTCCTCCTGGCCTCCTCCTGTCCATGGCGGCCTTCAGCTCAGAGATGATGCCGTCCTTCTGCTGACAGAGCTCCATCAGCTCAGATATCTTCAGCCGCTGCTGCTCCAGACTCTGGTAGAAAAACACAAAAACCATCAAACCAGTGAGAAACAGGAGGAGGAGCAGGACTCAGCAGACACCACGGAAGAAGATGTTGGTCTGAAGCACCTCTTTGGCCTCCTGAAGCTGGTCATGTGACTGCGGCTTCTCCAATCGCAGCGCCTCCAGTTCTGCAGGTAAAACACAGCAAAGTCCAGGTTAGATCAACAGAAGAGCTGCAGGTAGAAATACAGGAAGTGTTCCTCCTGTTCCTGAGCTCCCAATGACGCCTACAAATCTGAAGCTTCTGTGATGGAGTCATTAAGGGTGCTTTCACACATACGCAACACCAGCAAGTACGGTTCGTTTGGGCTGGTGTGAAAGCAGACCAGATGTTTTTGGTGCGGACTAAAGAACCGGACCGAGACCACCTTCGAGAGGTGGTCTCGGTCCGGTTCTATGTGAACTCCAGTTCGGTTCGCTCCTGGTGAGAACACAAACCTGTCTTCATTCAGACCGGCTTGATGGTGCAGCAGACTTTTTGGTCTACGGGAGCTTCCGTAGCCAAAAACGACTGTGTAATGTTCTCGTACCGAATGCGAGCTTCACGCTGGAACAACAGCAGTATTTGTGCTTGCTGCATAAAGCAATGATACGAATATATGGCAACAAGAAGGAACAGGAGAGCATAGTTCATTGTTTACGAATAAACCTCGATCCATGGAATGTTTTCTTCCGGGATTTTTCCCTCTTCACATGCTGCGCCAATCAGCGTTCACTACGTCATCTAAAACACCTTATTTTGTGAACAGCGCCGCCAAACGACCGGGGGGAGATATAACATTCATCATAGTTGGTTCAACTGCGAAAACACTGGTGTGAATGCGAACTGAACCAGTTGAAATTAGCAACATTGTAACAACTTTTGGGTCCAAACGAACCACTCTAACGGACTAACAGGTGTGAAAGCACCCTTAAACACCTGAATCTTGTCTCACAGAATAAGACAGATTTATTAAAGGTCTTCTGGAAATCTGCAGGATCATGAATATACAAACTACCAAACAATCACCAGTTTGTTGATGTAGAAAGTTGTGTTGATCTAATTTTCTTAGTTTTATGACCTCTTAACTTCTCCTGAGTGATACTGATCGACTACAATGTCGCAGAACACGCTTTACGGCAGTATTTTACGTCACCGACGTGCCTTACGGCAAGCCCTGGCACGTGGCAGTGTTGCCAACTTAGCGACTTTCTCGCTAAATCTAGCGACTTTCCAAAGCGTCCTAGTGACGTTTTTTTTTGTCAAAAGCGACTAGCGACAAATCTAGCGACTTTTTCTGCCATTTTGGAGACTCTGACAGGAAAACTGGGATCATTCTGCATTTACTGTCCTCAACAAGCAGCAGGTGCTGCTGTGAGCTTCTCCCCCTCCCAGAGCACAGGCTGTCAGTCCAGTAACCCCACAGCAGACCCAGTGAGGGGAGGGGGAGACCCACATCACTCCGCGGCCAGACGGCAGATGAATCACGCATGCACAGTCACTACAGATCCCATCCAGACTTACGGAATGGAATATACAGGGTTTAAAGTGAGAAAAAATCCTGAGCCTGAACTTCTAAGATCCAATTTATAGTGTCAATAAACGTATTTAATGTGTTTTAAAACTCACTAAAACACAATATATATGAGATTCTATTAATTCAGAGCAAATATGAGGTCATCTGGTGGAAATAATGCCCATTATGAACCCACTATTTTATTGTTGCTCAAATGTAAAACCTTACTGCCAAAACGTAAGACATTTTAGAAAGTGCCCCAAGTCAGATTTTTTTGTGCTGATGTTTCAATACCACATCACTATAATTGCAAAGATTTATTTTAGTGTAAAGGGGAAAAATCATGAAAATCAAGTACATGTATTATTAATAACTTTTAATAATTTTTTATCTCTTCAGTAGATTTAACAAGAACTCAAAACACCAACCACAACAAAACTGCTACAAAACTCTGCTGCTTTCCTTCATACGGCACCATTTTTACTGACAACATTATCTCAAGTGTCAGTCTCAAGAGAATATTAAGTGCTTGGAGAATACTGTTTGAAAAAGTCATTTCTTTCTTCTTTTTTGCTTTGTTTGTGAATTTTCTGAACATTTTCTTTTTAACATGTTCAAAATGTTGTTTGTTGAAATAAACTGCAAAACACAGACAACAGAATGAACTTGTTTAATATTCTCTGGAACACTACAAGAGAATAAACTGTCATATGTCACTTGCTATACCGACTTTGTATTTAAGCAGGTAATAAAAGTACGAGTATTAACTCTTTAATGCAATTTTAGTTATTGCCTCACAATATAAATAAGTTGATCATGATGCTGACTCTCTCAAACTCTAACTAGCAAAGAAATCCGGGCCTTCCTGATCTGGTTTATCTGGGTCCTGGTGGCAATGGACTGCTCATGCTGAAGAACTTCTACTCTGGCCTTTTCCTCTGGAGTCAGCCCATTTCTCACACAGATGTGATTAAGAAGCCCTCTGTAGCACATAACCACACATACATGTTAGTAACTGCTCATTTGATACACCTCAATAATCTGTGTGATTAGTTTAAATCATTTGATTTTCAACTTGAACTGACACACATTTTGTTTGTTTTTGGTAAGGGAAAAATGTATTCACTGTATAATTTGTTCAGTTGGCTTTCAATTTAAATGTTTCTATTTTTTATGTATATTTTGGGAAGAAAAAACAGTGAAAAGCAGCCTAAGAACATTCTTATTTAACTATCCATTATTCATTTCACACAACCCATACGTTCATTCTGTTCTTACTAATAATATTTGCTTGAGATTGGAGAGTTTTTGTTTGTGGCTAGACATCATTCAGATGCATAAGGTCAGAAAATCTGTTGAGAGCTATTTAACTCATTATTACAAACATCCTATATGTCCTCAAATAAAAAAGGTTCATATCACCTAAGCTACATTCAGTTTGTGCATATTTAACTAAACAGATGTTCTGAGTAGAATAATGGGACAAATCGGTATGGCTTGATCTTTCATTTTTTTTCCTTTCAAAATAAAATCCAGCAAACTAAATAGCTGTTTCTTTTTTTTCCTTTTGTCGTTGTAAAACACATGGAAAATGTTTAAAGATTAAGAAATCAAACAAAATCAACTTCTGTTTTTGTTACTTTTTTTAAATTCAATACCTAAGCCCGTTTGTTTTTATTTTGTGGTGAAACCATGGGGACTGTGGGGCGTGCACGCGCATCGCCACTGACGCACTTACGCCAATGGGGCGAGTCAACACACCGCGGCTCAGGGATCAGCAGCGGCTGCTCTCTTTGTTAATCAGCAGAGACACATCCTCTCTCCTCTGTCACACAAAGTCTGAGCAAACTTTAGTATCTGCGTCTTTGGGCTAAACACAAGCTCCAACGCTATTGACCAGTGATCAGCTGCTCGATTCTTCACCGCACCACTCACAGATTGGAGCTCCGTGCGCTCTGGAGAGACCAGGCAGCCACAGGGCTGGGACACGTGGAATGGGTATACAGTCCAAGCAGAAATAAAATAAATAATATGCAATATATATCAATGTGTTTCCGGTAATTCCCTTTAAATATAATTACAAAAAACACCAACAAATTTGGATTTTGTTTGTGGGATACTGTTATTTCTTATCAGTGGCTCAGCAGCACTGACGATGCCGAACCAAGAGGGGGCAGCATATCGTGGCCCAGCAGTCGATGCGCACTCGCAGTTAGAAAACTGTAATTGGATAAAAGTTCTATCAGAAAGTCGCATGCCTGGACAGAAGGTGTCTATTTTTTAATGTAGGATTTGGAGTTTGATTGATTAAAGCGGAGCAACTGAATGCACAATGACGCACATGCTTGGAGCCTTTGGGACGGAGATGGATGAATTTTTTTAAATGGTACACTTCCATGCGCCGGAAATCCGGCGCAGCGCCAGAAAACTTTAAGCCCTGAATATAAATGAAAATGTTTCTTCACCATCATGCTAAAATAAACCACAGCATTTAGCCTCTAGTCCAAAAACATATTTTGGGTGTTTTATATTCACTTTTTGGTCTCTTCCACAACGTTATTCTTCTCTCCTACAACGTTGATTACAATTACATGCAAACTGGGAAATATGCAAATTAGGTGATGATGTCATTTAGCGACTTTTAATACAGCCAATAGCGACTTTCCTTACTGAGGAGTTGTCAACACGCGGCTAAAACATAAACAGCTATGGAGGAAGACGGTGGACTCGACTCAGAAGAACAATCTAAACAACAAGATGAGGAACAACCAGCTCAAACCGATGAGCTTGTACCTAAAAGAGGGGGAACTTCTGTCATATGGCGGTGGTTTGGATTTAAAAAGACCGACAAGGATCAGACTACCGTGCTCTGTAAGGTATGCCGCTGCCCGGTCCCATTCATTCATGGAATTTAGCAAAAATATGCTATATCGTGATGTATATTGTATCAAGATATAAAATTTTGGTCATATCGCCCAGCCCTACACCCTCCATGCTTGGCGGTAGGTACAGAGTCCAGAGGAGTCAAAGATAAACCAGAAGATTGAAACCAGAAGAGCCAGACTGAGGAGGAAATGGACAAATTTAACCAAATGTGAACATTTCTGTTGGTGTATTTTGTCATATTTCCATGAGATGTGTGTGTGTGTACCTGCTGCTTGTGTCTGTTCAGTCAGACAGCGGTGGACGGTCTGAGCGTCCTCTCTGATCTTCTCCAGGTCTTCAGTCATTGAGCTGATGATTCCCTCCAACAGAACCACCTGCTCCTCCTAACAGCCGATCAACACCAGCAGCAGTCAGTGATCAATACCAGTGATCAATACCACCAATGGACATGTCTCCTTACCTTGCTGTCCTCAGTCTTGGTGGCAGACAGGTCCACCGTCTTGCTGACAAGGTTCTTCAGGATCTCCACCCTCTTCTCTGCTCGTTCCTCCAGGATCTCCCTCTCCTTCTCCAGACGCTCGCTGATCACAACCACAAACATCACGTTAAAACATTACATGTCTACCAGGTGGAGCCCTGTGACCTCGCTGTGACCTCACTGTGACCTCAGGGCCTGTCGTGGTCACATGACCAGAGGTCCTGTTACCTGTAGTCCTTCTCCATCTTGTTGAACAGCTCCATGAACTCAGCGCTGACCTCCTCCCTGATCTGAGCCTCCAGGACCAGACGCAGTGCCGCCTCCCTGCCCTCCTGCTGACACACAATGAGACACACAATGAGACACACACACACAATGAGACACACAATGAGACACACAATGAGACACACACACACAATGAGACACACACACACAATGAGACACAATGAGACACACACACACACACACACACACACACACACACACACACACAGAATGAGACACACACACACACACACACACACACACAAAGAGACACACACACAGGAATACAAAGAAACACCAACGTAAACACACACAAACACAAAACAAACACACAAACATCAACACAGTAACACACCAACATTAGGTGAATCTTTGGTTTTCTGTAACGATCAATTGCTGTGATCAGAGGAGAACCAATCAGTAACTGATCACTGATTATTGTAGCTGTTACAGTGAATTGATCCTGCTGGTTGTGGATCAATAATCAGTCAATAATTAAGGTGAGTTTTACCTTCAGCTCCTCCTCCATGGTTACGTCCTCCTCCCCTCCTCCCTCCAGCACCGTCCCCTCCATCAGGCTCTCCTCCTCCTCCTCCTCCTCCTCCCACTCCTCGCCGTCCTCCATCACGTCCTCCAGGGTCGTCTCCCAGGCGACCAGTGAACTCTTCCTGCCGCGACCCGACCCCTTCCTGCGCCGGTCGGCCTCATCGATGATCATAGACAGCTCCATGGCCGCCCTGTGGGAGGCGTCGTCCAGGACCGGAGGTCTGGAGGTCAGAACCACCACCTGGACAGGTGGGAGTCAGGAGGAGAGACACAGAAATACACAAATACCAGTGTTTACTCTTAGACATATATACAGAGGTATTGATTATGTGATCAGTCTAGGGCTGCAACTCGTCTGAGCACGATACGTCATCAAAAGCGGAAGTGAGCGTGCAATGCAACAGAAATCACCGCCTGCGGTTCAACCTGAAACTCTCTGAATGTTGAGTTGCTCCTGGAGAATCAGATCAACACACACAGAATAAGAAGATTTTAATAGAATATCACCAGTTTAAGCTCAGATTTGGTTCAGAAGATGCATTCAGGGACCATCAGACATGTCGAAATATGAGGCTTATTTCTGCTTTTCCAGTTTGGAGCTGATAAATGTTGTGGTGTTGGCGGTTTTCTAAGGACTGACCTTCTGAGCGAGGGCCGAGAACTTGAGGACGTTGAGCGTCTCGTCAAAGCAGGACGAGTTCTGGTTGATGTTGACCACCATGGAGACCTGGCCAGCACCACAGAAGAAGAACTGCAGGAAGTGGGTGAGTTTGGACTCCCTGAAGGGAACATGGTGCTGGAACCTGGAGAGGACAGATACAGGCCTTCAGGTGTTTGATCCTCAGAGCCAGGAGAGTCTAAACTGGATGGAGGGCCGTACTACTTTGAGTTAAATTTTAATCAAAACAGTCCAATTGAAAATGTAAATATTTTGTGGTTTCTTTCCTCTATGACAGTAAAGTGAAGAACTCTGGATGTTTGAGGAATTTTGATCCACATTTTCCACGGTTTTCTAACATTTTCTAGAATAAATAACTCACTACTGGAATTTTATGTTAAACAAAACAGTAGTTTAAGCCTCAGACCTGCAGAGGTCTGGTTTGTTAAAGAGTCTTTGGAGTTCCACAAGGCGCCAACATGGATCAACTATTATTATATAATTATAAGATACTATTATTGTTGTGGTTCTATTCGGGTAAAGAGTTTCTGAATAATAACAATGTTTGTATTAAATGTGACTTTTTAAAGAAAGACACTGAAAATATGAAGAAAATGCTGTAGCTTTAACTCCAAACTCCAGATATGGTTATTTAGTGTGACTGGTTGTGTGTTGCTGCTGATTAGGATAAGGTTCTTGCGTGGCTCTGAGGTCCTACTTGGCGTTCTGGTTGAGCCTCATGGCGCTGATGCACTTCCCCAGCGTCAGCAGCGAGCTGTTGATGTTTCCCGCCTCCTTCAGCCTCTCACCAGTGTTGTGGGTCCGAGAACAGCGCTCCGAGCCGGCCAGGTCGCACAGCGCCAGCCTGAACACAACACACAGTCATGAACCTGTGCAGGTAAACCGCAGGCAAACCCCCACTGCTGCTGGATTAATGAGACTCACTCGCTGATGCCAAGGACTCTGGGAACCCCGACGTCGTCCACCCGCAGGATCCTGATGGAGAAGATGCTGTGGCTGCAGAGACAAACAGCTTCAACACTCTGAGCTTAGCAGCTTAAATGGGTTTTTATTCACGGTAGGGTTTTGAATCTTTATGCTATGCTAAACTAGCAATTTCCACTTGTTTCTAATCTTTATGCTAACCTAAGCTAAGATAGCAGTTTTTCCTTGTTTCAGATCTTTATGCTAGGCTAAGCTAGCAGTTTCCTATTGTTTCAAATCTTTATGCTAAGCTAAGCTACCTTTTTCCCCTTGTTTTGAATCTCTTCCAGTCTTCATGCTAGGCTATTTTAGCAGTTGACCCATTTGAAGTCTTCATGCTAGGGTATTTTAGCAGTAGCCTCATTTGAAGTCTTATGCTTGGCTAAGCCAGGAGTTTCCCATTGTTTCGAATCTTTATGCTAACATAGATAGCAGTTTCCCATTGTTTCGAATCTTTATGCTAACACAGCCAGCAGTTTCCCATTGTTTCGAATCTTTATGCTAACATAGATAGCAGTTTCCCATTGTTTCGAATCTTTATGCTAACACAGCCAGCAGTTTCCCATTGTTTCGAATCTTTATGCTAACATAGATAGCAGTTTCCCATTGTTTCGAATCTTTATGCTAACATAGCTAGCAGTTTCCCCTTGTTTCGAATCTTTATGCTAAGGTAAGCTAGCAGTTTCCCTTTGTTTCAAATCTTTATGCTACGCTAGCAGTTTTTCCTTGTTTCGAATCTTTATGCTAGGCTAAGCTAGCAGTTTCCCTTTGTTTCAAATCTTTATGCTACGCTAGCAGTTTTTCCTTGTTTCGAATCTTTATGCTAGGCTAAGCTAGCAGTTTGTCCTTGTTTCGAATCTTTATGTTTCCCCTTGCTTCGAATCTCTTCCAGTCTTCATGCTAGGCTATTTTAGCAGTTGCCCCATTTGAAGTCTTTATGCTAGGCTAAGCGATGCATTCAGGGACTGTCAGAATGTTGGACATCTGAAAACTCTTTCCAGTTTCTGGGTTATAAACAGTAATGGTGAAGACATCACACCAACAGGTTTCAGAGGACAGTGAGCTGTCAGGGAGCTTTAAAGTTCAGATCTGTTAACATTCTTTATGCAGATATTCCTGGATGTCTGAATGAACCACTTCCTGTTTCTATGTTTAAAATTTAACTTCCTCCCGTCTGCTGCTGCTGAAACTAGAGTTTGATCTAAACCGTATCTGAAGGTGAAGCCCACCTCCTGCTGCTCAGATGGTTCAGTTTGGTGGACGAGAAGCTCTGGTTCCTCTTCCCGATCTTCATCACCCTGTAGGCCTCCTCAGAGCTGCTCACCTGGACCCAGCGCAGGTCTGAGGTAAACCGGTAAACACACAGGTAGTAAACATATTGGTAAACATTCAGGTAGTAAACATACAGGTAAACACACAGGTAGTAAACATACAGGTAGTAAACACACAGGTAGTAAACATACAGGTAAACACAAAGGTAGTAAACATACAGGTAGTAAACACACAGGTAGTAAACATACAGGTAGTAAACACACAGGTAAACACACAGGTAGTAAACACACAGGTAGTAAACATACAGGTAGTAAACACACAGGTAAACACACAGGTAGTAAACATACAGGTAGTAAACACACAGGTATTAAACACACAGGTAGTAAACACACAGGTAGTAAACACACAGGTAGTAAACATACAGGTAGTAAACACACAGGTAGTAAACACACAGGTAGTAAACACACAGGTAGTAAACACACAGGTAAACACACAGGTAGTAAACATACAGGTAGTAAACACACAGGTAGTAAACACACAGGTAGTAAACATACAGGTAGTAAACACACAGGTATTAAACACACAGGTAGTAAACATACAGGTAGTAAACACACAGGTAGTAAACATACAGGTAGTAAACACACAGGTAGTAAACATACAGGTAGTAAACATACAGGTAGTAAACATACAGGTAGTAAACACACAGGTAGTAAACATACAGGTAGTAAACACACAGGTAAACACACAGGTAGTAAACACACAGGTAGTAAACACACAGGTAGTAAACATACAGGTAGTAACACACAGGTAAACACACAGGTAGTAAACACACAGGTAGTAAACACACAGGTAGTAAACACACAGGTAGTAAACACACAGGTAGTAAACATACAGGTAAACACACAGGTAGTAAACACACAGGTAGTAAACATACAGGTAAACACACAGGTAGTAAACACACAGGTAGTAAACACACAGGTAGTAAACATACAGGTAAACACACAGGTAGTAAACACACAGGTAGTAAACATACAGGTAGTAAACACACAGGTAGTAAACATACAGGTAGTAAACATACAGGTAGTAAACACACAGGTAAACACACAGGTAGTAAACACACAGGTATTAAACACACAGGTAGTAAACACACAGGTAAACACACAGGTAGTAAACACACAGGTAGTAAACATACAGGTAAACACACAGGTAGTAAACATACAGGTAAACACACAGGTAGTAAACACACAGGTAGTAAACATACAGGTAAACATACAGGTAGTAAACACACAGGTAGTAAACATACAGGTAAACACACAGGTATTAAACACACAGGTAGTAAACACACAGGTAGTAAACACACAGGTAGTAAACACACAGGTAGTAAACATACAGGTAAACACACAGGTAGTAAACACACAGGTAGTAAACACACAGGTAGTAAACATACAGGTAAACACACAGGTAGTAAACACACAGGTAGTAAACATACAGGTAAACACACAGGTAGTAAACACACAGGTAAACACACAGGTAGTGAACACACAGGTAGTAAACATACAGGTAAACACACAGGTAGTAAACACACAGGTAGTAAACACACAGGTATTAAACACACAGGTATTAAACACACAGGTAGTAAACATACAGGTAGTAAACACACATACAGGTAGTAAACACACAGGTATTAAACACACAGGTAGCAAACACACAGGTAGTAAACACACAGGTAGTAAACATACAGGTAAACACACAGGTAGTAAACACACAGGTAGTAAACATACAGGTAGTAAACACACAGGTATTAAACACACAGGTAGTAAACACACAGGTATTAAACACACAGGTAGTAAACACACAGGTAGTAAACATACAGGTAAACACACAGGTAGTAAACACACAGGTAGTAAACATACAGGTAAACACACAGGTAGTAAACACACAGGTAGTAAACATACAGGTAAACACACAGGTAGTAAACACACAGGTATTAAACACACAGGTAGTAAACACACAGGTAGTAAACATACAGGTAAACACACAGGTAGTAAACACACAGGTAGTAAACATACAGGTAAACACACAGGTCGTAAACATACAGGTAAACACACAGGTAGTAAACACACAGGTATTAAACACACAGGTAGTAAACACACAGGTAACCACACAGGTAGTAAACACACAGGTAGTAAACATACAGGTAACCACACAGGTAGTAAACACACAGGTAGTAAACATACAGGTAAACACACAGGTAGTAAACATACAGGTAAACACACAGGTAGTAAACACACAGGTATTAAACACACAGGTAGTAAACACACAGGTAGTAAACATACAGGTAAACACACAGGTAGTAAACACACAGGTAGTAAACATACAGGTAAACACACAGGTCGTAAACATACAGGTAAACACACAGGTAGTAAACACACAGGTATTAAACACACAGGTAGTAAACACACAGGTAACCACACAGGTAGTAAACACACAGGTAGTAAACATACAGGTAAACACACAGGTAGTAAACATACAGGTAAACACACAGGTAGTAAACACACAGGTAGTAAACATACAGGTAAACACACAGGTAGTAAACACACAGGTAGTAAACATACAGGTATTAAACACACAGGTAGTAAACATACAGGTAAACACACAGGTAGTAAACACACAGGTAGTAAACATACAGGTAAACACACAGGTAAACACACAGGTAGTAAACACACAGGTAGTAAACATACAGGTAAACACACAGGTAGTAAACATACAGGTAAACACACAGGTATTAAACACACAGGTAGTAAACACACAGGTATTAAACACACAGGTAGTAAACACACAGGTAAACACACAGGTATTAAACACACAGGTAGTAAACACACAGGTAAACACACAGGTATTAAACACACAGGTAGTAAACACACAGGTAGTAAACATACAGGTAAACACACAGGTATTAAACACACAGGTAGTAAACACACAGGTAGTAAACACACAGGTATTAAACACACAGGTAAACACACAGGTATTAAACACACAGGTAGTAAACACACAGGTAGTAAACATACAGGTATTAAACACACAGGTATTAAACACACAGGTAAACACACAGGTATTAAACACACAGGTAGTAAACACACAGGTAGTAAACATACAGGTAAACACACAGGTAGTAAACACACAGGTAGTAAACACACAGGTAAACACACAGGTAGTAAACACACAGGTAGTAAACACACAGGTAGTAAACACACAGGTAGTAAACACACAGGTAAACACACAGGTAGTAAACACACAGGTAGTAAACACACAGGTAGTAAACACACAGGTAGTAAACATACAGGTAGTAAACACACAGGTAGTAAACATACAGGTAGTAAACACACAGGTAGTAAACATACAGGTAGTAAACATACAGGTAGTAAACACACAGGTAGTAAACATACAGGTAGTAAACACACAGGTAAACACACAGGTAGTAAACACACAGGTAGTAAACACACAGGTAGTAAACATACAGGTAGTAAACATACAGGTAAACACACAGGTAGTAAACACACAGGTAGTAAACACACAGGTAGTAAACACACAGGTAAACACACAGGTAAACACACAGGTAGTAAACATACAGGTAAACATACAGGTAGTAAACACACAGGTAAACACACAGGTAGTAAACATACAGGTAGTAAACATACAGGTAAACACACAGGTAGTAAACATACAGGTAGTAAACACACAGGTAAACACACAGGTAGTAAACATACAGGTAAACACACAGGTAGTAAACACACAGGTATTAAACACACAGGTAGTAAACACACAGGTAGTAAACACACAGGTAGTAAACACACAGGTAGTAAACATACAGGTAAACACACAGGTAGTAAACACACAGGTATTAAACACACAGGTAGTAAACACACAGGTAGTAAACACACAGGTAGTAAACACACAGGTAAACACACAGGTAGTAAACACACAGGTAGTAAACACACAGGTAAACACACAGGTAAACACACAGGTATTAAACATACAGGTAGTAAACACACAGGTAAACACACAGGTAAACACACAGGTAGTAAACACACAGGTAGTAACACACAGGTAGTAAACACACAGGTAAACACACAGGTAAACACACAGGTAGTAAACACACAGGTAGTAAACATACAGGTAAACACACAGGTAGTAAACACACAGGTAGTAAACACACAGGTAAACACACAGGTAGTAAACATACAGGTAAACATACAGGTAGTAAACACACAGGTAAACACACAGGTAAACACACAGGTAGTAAACACACAGGTAAACACACAGGTAGTAAACACACAGGTATTAAACATACAGGTAAACATACAGGTAGTAAACACACAGGTAAACACACAGGTAAACACACAGGTAGTAAACACACAGGTAAACACACAGGTAGTAAACATACAGGTAGTAAACATACAGGTAAACACACAGGTAGTAAACACACAGGTAGTAAACATACAGGTAAACACACAGGTAGTAAACACACAGGTAGTAAACACACAGGTAGTAAACACACAGGTAGTAAACACACAGGTAGTAAACACACAGGTAGTAAACACACAGGTAGTAAACACACAGGTATTAAACACACAGGTAAACACACAGGTATTAAACACACAGGTATTAAACACACAGGTAGTAAACACACAGGTATTAAACACACAGGTAAACACACAGGTATTAAACACACAGGTAGTAAACACACAGGTAGTAAACATACAGGTAAACACACAGGTAGTAAACACACAGGTAGTAAACACACAGGTAGTAAACACACAGGTAAACACACAGGTAGTAAACACACAGGTAGTAAACACACAGGTAGTAAACACACAGGTATTAAACACACAGGTAGTAAACATACAGGTAGTAAACACACAGGTAGTAAACATACAGGTAGTAAACACACAGGTAGTAAACATACAGGTAGTAAACATACAGGTAGTAAACACACAGGTAGTAAACATACAGGTAGTAAACACACAGGTAAACACACAGGTAGTAAACACACAGGTAGTAAACACACAGGTAGTAAACATACAGGTAGTAAACATACAGGTAAACACACAGGTAGTAAACACACAGGTAGTAAACACACAGGTAGTAAACACACAGGTAAACACACAGGTAAACACACAGGTAGTAAACATACAGGTAAACATACAGGTAGTAAACACACAGGTAAACACACAGGTAGTAAACATACAGGTAGTAAACATACAGGTAAACACACAGGTAGTAAACATACAGGTAGTAAACACACAGGTAAACACACAGGTAGTAAACATACAGGTAAACACACAGGTAGTAAACACACAGGTATTAAACACACAGGTAGTAAACACACAGGTAGTAAACACACAGGTAGTAAACACACAGGTAGTAAACATACAGGTAAACACACAGGTAGTAAACACACAGGTATTAAACACACAGGTAGTAAACACACAGGTAGTAAACACACAGGTAGTAAACACACAGGTAAACACACAGGTAGTAAACACACAGGTAGTAAACACACAGGTAAACACACAGGTAAACACACAGGTATTAAACATACAGGTAGTAAACACACAGGTAAACACACAGGTAAACACACAGGTAGTAAACACACAGGTAGTAAACACACAGGTAGTAAACACACAGGTAAACACACAGGTAAACACACAGGTAGTAAACACACAGGTAGTAAACATACAGGTAAACACACAGGTAGTAAACACACAGGTAGTAAACACACAGGTAAACACACAGGTAGTAAACATACAGGTAAACATACAGGTAGTAAACACACAGGTAAACACACAGGTAAACACACAGGTAGTAAACACACAGGTAAACACACAGGTAGTAAACACACAGGTATTAAACATACAGGTAAACATACAGGTAGTAAACACACAGGTAAACACACAGGTAAACACACAGGTAGTAAACACACAGGTAAACACACAGGTAGTAAACATACAGGTAGTAAACATACAGGTAAACACACAGGTAGTAAACACACAGGTAGTAAACACACAGGTAAACACACAGGTAGTAAACATACAGGTAAACATACAGGTAGTAAACACACAGGTAAACACACAGGTAGTAAACACACAGGTAAACACACAGGTATTAAACACACAGGTAGTAAACACACAGGTAAACACACAGGTAGTAAACACACAGGTAAACACACAGGTAGTAAACACACAGGTAAACACACAGGTATTAAACACACAGGTAGTAAACACACAGGTAAACACACAGGTAAACACACAGGTAGTAAACACACAGGTAAACACACAGGTATTAAACACACAGGTAGTAAACACACAGGTAAACACACAGGTAAACACACAGGTAGTAAACACACAGGTAAACACACAGGTATTAAACACACAGGTAGTAAACACACAGGTAAACACACAGGTAAACACACAGGTAGTAAACATACAGGTAAACACACAGGTAGTAAACACACAGGTAGTAAACACACAGGTAAACACACAGGTAGTAAACATACAGGTAAACATACAGGTAGTAAACACACAGGTAAACACACAGGTAAACACACAGGTAGTAAACACACAGGTAAACACACAGGTAAACACACAGGTAGTAAACACACAGGTAAACACACAGGTATTAAACACACAGGTAGTAAACACACAGGTAAACACACAGGTAAACACACAGGTAGTAAACACACAGGTAAACACACAGGTAAACACACAGGTAGTAAACACACAGGTAAACACACAGGTATTAAACACACAGGTAGTAAACACACAGGTAAACACACAGGTAAACACACAGGTATTAAACACACAGGTAAACATACGTTTACCTTTAATGAAGGAGTTTCCTTTGACATCCTGAGACAGTCGCAGCACCGTCCTCCTCTGGTGTCCACTGGGAACCTGAACGTCACAAATCAATCACACTGTCAATCATATCATCAATCAATCACCATCAATCATTAATCGCGTCATTGATCGACTGACTTCCATCAACACAACAGGAGTGTTTAGTTTGATGAAGACATCAGAGTGAACCCGAAACCTTTATGGAGAATAAACTAATAAATATAATAATTCTGCAATGTTGTACTAAATGGAGCGTTACCGTGGTAACAACAGGACCAATCAGGAATAAAGAAATAACTGAAGAGGTCATCGTGAGGTGTTAAGTATTTAGTTTAAAGATGTCTGAACCTTTATTTATCTACTTAGACGGCTAACATGGATAAACTAGCCTGGTCACATCTGTAAAATCATCAAAATGCTGCTTTTACTCGTAAAGCAAGTTATGGATCTGAAGGAGTTTCTGTGGTTTAGAGTCTAACAGCTGCTGGGGGACAGATGAGAGCGTTACCTGTTCCAGCAGGTCGTGGATGTTCTCGTTGTAAATCTCACAGAATGAAACCCAGACAGAGAAACGGACGTTTGAGTCGACGTCCAGACAGAAGCTGTCGGCTTCAGAAGTACTGTTTACGCTGCTGTCACTGCTGAGAGAGGCTGGAGACACACACACACACACACACACACACACCACACACACACACACACACACACACACACACACACACACACACACACACACACACACACACACACACACACACAGATGTGGGTCAGTTTGATCCCTGTGAGGCTTCAGGTTAATCTCTGGTAATAAACTGTGACTGACCTTCCAGAAAAGCTGACTTTCCACAGGTCAGAGTTTTGTCGCTCTGCAGACAGGAAGCAGAAAAATACAAAAATAAAAACTATAAAATCACATTGTTTTTGTTTGAACACAGAATCTGATTGAGAGATGGAACAACTTCTGCAGCTCCACACTGGATTCATCTATTTACTATGAGATTTGTTATGACATCAGAGCGTCTGCAGTGACGTCGGTGATGACGTCAGAGCGTCCTACCTCCTTCAGCAGCCTCAGCAGGTTCCTCTTGCTGCTGCTTTCTGCTGCCTGCTGGTCTGCAGTCAGTCTGCTGAAGTCTCGGCAGCGTTGAGGCTTCAGGTCACAGCGACCGTACTGACGACCTTCAATACTGTTGAAGATCACAGACAGAGACCTGGGCAGCAGACCCGAGTCATGGTCCGGACCTGAGGGACAGACAGGATGTTAGACAGGATGTTTAATCAGACAGACAGATGTTTAGTCAGACAGACAGGTTGTCCTGACCCAGGAAGGTGAAGGTCTTTCCAGCATTGGTGACTCCATAAGTGAACACCAGACAGTTTCCTCCCTGCAGCACGTTTTGGACCAAACCCCGAACAGAACCATCGAACACCTTCCTCTGACTGGCCTCTGGACCGAACACCTGGAAACACAACAGCATCAACACCTGCAGACAGACAGGTGGACAGACACACAGCTCAGGTGTAGAATGCTACCTGTGTGAAGCTGAACCTCTGTGCCGTCTGTGGGAGGGACTTGTCGCCCTGTCGGTTTGATTGACAGGTCCTGGGGGCCTTGAGGACCACGGTGTCGGGCCCCTCAATGGTCACACAGTCCTGAAAACCAAACACAGCTGCTGGATTCTGATTGGCTCCAAGCATTCATCCTCAGAAACAATCAGATCATCAATTGACTGACGGAAAAATCTAATATTTGATCATCAGATAATCTGTATTGAAGCATCCACTGGTTTAAAAGTCACACACACATGCACCAGGTGTGTTACCTGGGACTGTCCGTTGTCGCTCTCTGCTGCAGTAAAAGGTCGGACTCTGAGGTAAACCTGCAGGTTCTCCGTCTGCGACTGAAGGTTCTCCTGCTGAGAGAACCACAGCATCATCACACACCTGCTCCAGCATCCTCCTGACCAGCACACAGGTGACACTCACCAGGGCAGGCAGACCAGCAAATTCTCCCAGCAGGTCTCTCTTGATGTCCTCAATCTCCACCGGTCCGACCCGCTCCGGCTTCCCGTTGAAACACGACTCCATCATCTCTGTCCAAACACACAGCAGGTAACCAGCCTATAAATAATCCTATAATAATAATAATAATATATAACCTATAAACAACCTGTAATAATAATAATATATAACCTATAATAATATATAACCTATAAATAACCTGTAATAATAATAATAATATATAACCTATAAATAACCTATAATAATAATAATAATAATATATAACCTATAATAATAAATAACCTATAAATAACCTGTAATAATAATAATAATATATAACCTATAAACAACCTATAATAATAATAATAATAATAATATATAACCTATAAACAACCTATAATAATAATAATAATAATATATAACCTATAAACAACCTATAATAATAATAATAATAATAATATATAACTTATAAATAACCTGCAATAATAATAATAATAATAACAATAATAATAATAATAATATATAACCTATAAATAACCTGTAATAATAATATATACTGTAACCTATAAATAACCACAACTCCTCATGGATCCTTTATTTTAGTGCAAGAAAGTTCACACTTAAGGAATTTTCACAAAACATGATGAACAACCTGACATTTATCAAGAAAAATAAATCCAGTTCATCATTTCCACATTACAACTTCCAGATCACAGAGTGTCTGCAAAGGAACACAACATTTAGTCACCTGGAAATGAATTATACAAAAACAGGACAAAATGTTAGAAAAATGACAAAAACAAGAAACAAAATGACAAAAAGTAGAAAAAACACAAGCAAGACAAAAAAACACAAAACAACATACAGCAAAACAAACGACAAAAACAAAACAAAATATTACAAAAACGAAATTGAAAATGAGCAATGTAGTATTTTACTTTAGGATCAAAACGGCAAAAAGTTGGAGAAAAAAGAAAAAAGAACTAAAACAAGACAAATATATAATAAAAACAACAAAATCAAGACAAAATTGTGAAAAAACAACAAAAACGAGACAAAAAAGTTACAAGCCTACAAAAAATTGGACAAATGACAAAAACGTGGCAAAAAATTACACAAATGAGACCAAGACATAAAAGACATTGAACACAATGAGTCTGGTTTGGTGGAACCCTGCTGTTGATGCTCTGACACAATATTTATGCATCTTTTTATGGATTCATTTTATACATTTTCGATCAAAACTATCTCATGTCATCCAAATAAAGTGAGCAACGCAGTGTAGGCATCAATCTCGCTTCCTTTACTGAGTTTGCTTACTGTTCTGTTGTCCGTGGCGATACGAATTGACAGTGACTGCAAAAATGGCTCCCGTTAAAACATTTAGACACGACAAAACCCGTTCTACCCAACGAGACAAATGATTTCAACGGAATATAAAGTTCCTAGTTTCTTTTGATAAAATGATTTATAGAGTGCCTGAAATTATATCATTCAATGGCAAAACAAATTCTGTAATTTCAACGGTTCAGTGGCCCGCGGGCGACCCGTTTTGATATCTGGATAAGCATTTTTCAAAATTGAACAACACTGCCAACGCGATTATATAAACACTATACACCCATGGCAAGCTTAGATTGATCAACATTAATCCCCACTTATATTTGATTTGCCTCATGTAATAAAGAGAGCATGTGTTCACATTTGGTGTTTGTGTTTTCAAGAATGTTTACTTAAAGTCTATAAGAACTGATGTGGCATTTTGGAATGGCTTGTGGAAATCTGACCAGAATATAATAGACTGGACTAGTTGACATGTTTTGATCGCAAGAACAAGTGGGTTTATATTTGTCATATTTTCTCCCCATCACTAATTTTTAGAAAAGAAACATGAAAATTTTATTTAATTTAGTTTTTGGAAATGGCTACAAATACAACAAAATGTTCTCCAAATTGTGCCAGAATGCCCCATTTTGCATCTTGATTTTCAAAATTTTTACGGGGGGGGCATGCCCCCGGACCCCCCTAGGGCCTTTGGCCCTTGCCTTCACCCCACCACCTCACAGCCATTTCAACCCAGGGGAAACAGTGATGTTGTGTTCTTTTGTAGACACTCTATGATCTGGAAGTTGCAATGTGGAAATGATAAACTGAGGATGAATGCTGATGAAACTTAACCCGTTTTTCTTCATGTTTAGTAAAAAGATAATTTATTAAATGTGAACAAAGGAACCATTTGGAGTTGTGGTTATTTGCAGGTTATTATGCTGTGGTTTTACTGGTCCGGCCCACTGGAGATCAGACTGGGATGTATGTAGAACCTGAAGTAGAATAAGTTTGACTCTCCTTGTTGAAATCAATAAAGTTTTGTAGGATGACTGCAACAATCAGAATGACTTCCAAAGATAAAATGATCTCAGATGTCTACATCAGAGTTAAACCAATGAGCAACTACTTCGTTCCGTGCTTTAATTTAACCTATTTCAGTATTATAATGTCTCTCCCAGTATCAGCTGAACAAACAGCGTGTTTATCATGGAAATGAGTTTGTTTTTAAACAATCTCAGTGTTTTCAGTCCAGCTCTGGGAGCGATAGTAAAGCTACTGTGGAATAGTATCTTTAAATAAGACGTTCTAATTAATGTACTATCTGCACCGATCGTAATAAGATGATTTTAAAAATATTCTCATTAATAACTTTACCTGAAGGTAAACGAAAAGCCAAAAAAAATGAAGCTTTAAATGAGAAGAAATAATCTCTGAATACATCATATTAAGCTATCAACAGTCAAATAGGCTCAGAACAATCAGGAAAACTTAATTATTAGTCTGAACAAATCACACAAGAGGCAAATAATGAATAAACTGCAATAAAAATAAGCCATGAGGACAGTTTATGAGCCTCTGTTAGCTTTGTTGTTAGCATTAGCCACAACTAGCTAACTCGAACATTCTCTCACGTCTGTTTTCTTGGAACGTACTTTCAGAAACCAAACTTCACTTTAACTCGCAGATGTGGACGTTAAACAGACATTTAATCAAAGTGTGACTCACTCTGGGCGTCTTTTATCCCCCACACACCGAGTTAAAAACAGAAAACATCGAACGTTAGCTTCACCGCTGCTCCTCTTTCCGCGGTCAACTTTTTAAACTGCGGCCGCTTGACCAATCGGATGTCGTCTGTGAGGAGACGTCACAGGTCTCGTTCGCATCTATGATCACGATCTCGCGAGACTAGCTGGTCAGCGAGAGAACTAATGGGACTGAAATAAAAACGAGATAAAATGTTTAATTATTTCATTTTTATTAAATTAAATTAATTTAAATCTGTAAACAGTCAATGTCTAAATATAGAAGGTCAGTCATAGAGTCTATGATGTACTTATGTCAAGTTTGGAAAAAGGTAAAGAAGTAAATTATTATTTTGATGTTTTATTTATTTATTTATTCCTATACTTTCTTGTTTTCTGTTGTTGTTTTGTACTGATCTCCTTTGCTGCTGCAGGATTTCAAATTTTCTCCTCTGTGAAGCTTATTTTTATTTCATTTTATTATTAGAACTGAACTTTAAATAAATAAAAATAATATAAAAACATTAAACCAACGTAAAATAAAGCCTGAAATATTGATTTAACGATATAAAAAAATAATCTAAACATGCTAAATATCATCACGATAGTTGTTGCTATTAGCTAATAATAACTTTTAATAAACAGATAATAAGATATTAATGATAGAACCATAAAATGAACATATACATTTATTTATATGAGCAACATGTTTTAACAATAATTTAAAAAAGCACCAAAGAACCAGAAAATAATTAAAATGCTAAATGTATATATTTAATTATTTATTAACGTTTATTTAACTAGGTGAAATCCTTTTTCAGCGGAGTCCTGGCCAGGAAAGGCAGCAGCAAATACAAAACCCAGTTAAAACAGAATGAAAACAAGAGCAAAAAAAAAGAAAATAAATATTTGAAATGAAAACTAAACACCGGTGGCTGATGGTGACGTCATCAGCGGTGGACAGCGCCGAGCAGAAGGAGGGTTTGGATGGGATTTATGGATTAGAACCTCGGAGACCTTCAGCGGCAGATATCTGCTGCTTTCAACCTTTATCTAGATCGAATCTGACTCAGCAAACTGCTGCTAACGGCTTCTATCGTTTGGTGTGTCAGAGCTACGGAATAAACCGCGACAAGAAAAGAAGAAAGGAGAGAGGGGGACGCAGCAGGACGGTTACCTTGACAACGGTGAGACGGGAGGAGGGGGGAGGCTGGATTTTCTGTTATTGATCAGCTGTAGGGTCAATAACATTATCAGAGCTGTGGATGATTAAATATGTGAGTGAGGTGAGCTAACGTATCATTTATAAAGCTAAGCTAATGCTAATGGGGCTGATTAGCAGATTAAAGAATCACCAGGCTGTAAAAATCCTCTGTTACTGCTGTAAAATATAACATCAGTGTGAAATGATTTTAAACTGTATCAGCTCTCAGTGACTGCATTATTTATCAGCAGAACAGCAGAATATTTCCTCTGATGAACTTGGAAACAAACTCTTAATAGAGATGATCATTAAAGTTCAGGCTCCAAAGTAGAAACTCAAAGTGAATCCAGCTGTGATTCCAGTCAGTCTAACTGATGAACATGGTTCTAAAAGGAGCTGAGAACAGCAGAACGTTCTCAGTTCTGGACCTATGGACTGGGTCTATCTATGTCTGCATCATGGCTCTACGTGGAGGAGAACTGAATGGAGGAAAACAAACATCTGAGGAGTCATAGTTCCACTAGTCAGGAGGTCTAGAAGGAGTCATAGTTCCATTCATCAGGAGGTCTAGAAGGAGTCATAGTTCCATTCATCAGGAGGTCTAGAAGGAGTCATAGTTCCACTAATCAGGAGGTCTATAAGGAGTCATAGTTCCACCAATCAGGAGGTCTAGAAGGAGTCATAGTTCCACTAATCAGGAGGTCTAGAAGGAGTCATAGTTCCACCAATCAGGAGGTCTAGAAGGAGTCATAGTTCCATTCATCAGGAGGTCTAGAAGGAGTCATAGTTCCACTAATCAGGAGGTCTATAAGGAGTCATAGTTCCACCAATCAGGAGGTCTAGAAGGAGTCATAGTACCACTGATCAGAGCTCCTAAAATGACTCCACAGACAGTGAACTACTTTCTCCATCCAGCTGTAAAAACAGACATCAGCTGCTTCAGACTTGGTTCAGGGGTTCTCCATGGAAACCAGAGTTAGTGTGAAGCTCAGACAGTATGAAGGAACCTTCAGAACATCAACCTCTATGGACGGAGGACCAGAACTAAACCTGATTACTGCTCAGAACTAAACTTCCACATGAAAGTTTTCTGAAGAAAATGAGAAGAAGCCTGATGGATGTTGGAGAACATTCTCTGGTCAGATGAAGACCAATGAGTTGGGCTCAGATGGAGTCCAGATGTTTGATGAGAACCTGACCAGGTCCTGACATGGTCCTGACAGTGAAGCATGGAGGTGGGAGTGTGATGATCTTGGGCTGCATGAGGTCAGAAGGTGTTGAAGACATTTCTAGATGAAGGTCTGAGGAGGAACCAGAATACTGTCTGACCAGATGAAGAAGAGGAACATTCCAGCAGGAGCACATCCAAAGAACAACATCAGACCAGAGCTTCTCCACTAGAACCAAGTGGAACCAGGACCTGGACAGTGTGAGTCCTGAAGCCAGCAGAACGTTTGAGGTGTTCTCCAGAGAAAGGTAGAGCAACACTACCCCTCCAGCAGAGAGCAGCTGAAGAACACAGAGAAGAAATGAGTGGACTCTGGTTTCCTCCTTGCTGAGGAGGACTGAGTCATCAGAGATAAAGGAGGACATACGAAGGACTGGAGGAACCAAAGAACTTCAGGAAACATGGAGTCACTTTAGGTCCACTGAGTTCCTGCTGTGGAGCCTGAATTTAATCCATGAAATTTGAACTGTAGTTTGGAATCTGATACCAGAGTAGATACTAATACTGCTGTAGAAGTAATCTGATTACTGTGAGATGGTCTAGTTCAAAATCAAGTGACATGAGTTCAGAAGAGGTTACTGCAGCTGGATGCTGTGGAACATTAAACACAGATTTAAAAATGAATGAAAATTATTCTTTTTGTGAATATTCAAGGTGAAGCTGTTGTAGAAATGAAAGATAGTTTTTCCAAACGAGAGCAGCTCCTAAAATTTATAATCTACAGATTATAAAACACTAATAACTGAGGTTGGATTGATGTGTCCAGCAGGGGGCGCTGCTGTTGTCCCAGTAAATAGACCTGACTGCAGTATTACTGCGCTGATTTTGACTGTTTTGTTGAGAAACCAAAGGGATGCTATTAAAGGGGATCTTCGTTTTTTTTCAACCTGGGGTCTGTTTTCATGTCATTTCATACATGTGAGTGATGGAGAAATGAATTTTCGACATAGCTCCAGTATTTAGCCAGGCAGGCAGCTTAGCAGCTCAGCTAGCGAAAAGTATGGGGCAACTTGCCCCCCCCCCACGTCAAAGTCCGCCCTAACGTGTTTTTTTCCCCACACTGACCGGCTCAGATAGTCTCAACGAGTGTCCCACAACATACTAGAGATGAGAAGTGAACGAAAACCTCCACATTACCTGGCAATCGTTCTTTGTTGTGGTCTGTATCCAAATCTCAGGACGCTGGAAAGCAAATCTCGTTCCGAAATCGCGCGATTTCGGATCGAGATTTGCAAGTTGCCCCATACTTTTCACTAGCTGAGCTGCTAAGCTGCCTGCCTGGCTAAATACTGGAGCTATGTTGAAAATTCATTTCTCCATCACTCACATGTATAAAATGACATATGGAAACAGACCCCAGGTTGAAAAAAAACGAAGTTCCCCTTTAAGTAGTGACCTTTCATTTATTCCAAACCTCCCATTTCTTCACAGATGTAATCATAGAAAAATAGAAACCATAAAAGTCATATTTTTCTGTAAAAACAGTGTAAAGTGTCAAAGTGTGACATTTTAATGTATTTGACACATATTTACTCAGCATTCCCTGAAAATGACTCAGAATTTCTTAAAATAAAATAATAATAGTAATAAAATAAAATGGACTGAGAAGGTACAGAAATCAAAGTGAGTGAACGGCTACAGATATATGCCATCTATAGAGCTCAAAATTTGTCCAGAACAATTAAACACGTAGTTATAATAAAGTGTAATATTTAAAGTGTCTCACTGAGAAGAATCTGAACCACAAACTGGTTTAAAACAGATCAAATATAAAGACAATAATCAGGTCAGACAGAAGTGATCAGGAGGAACAGATCAGACATCAGTCAGGAAAGCCACAAAAAGAGACAAATTAACCACAAAAAGAGACTAAATCACCAAAAAAAAACGGCCAAAATTACCACAAAGAAGCACAAAATCAGCACAAAGAGACACAAAATTTCCCCTGAATGATGCAAAATATCCACAGACTGAAATTACCACAAAAAGATGCAAAATGAACCCAAACAGACATAAAATAACCACAAAAAGAAACAAAACCACCACAAATAGGGCCAAAACTACCACAAAATGACCCCAAATCACCTCAAAATAAGTGAAAATGCCATAAAAGGACACAAAATCTCCACTAAAAGAAGTAAAATTGCCCCAAAGAACCATCTGGTTCTTCATCTCCAGTAACTTCACCAATGCTCAGAGTTCTACCTTCAGACTGGGAATATTTCCAGAGTTCCAGGTCCTTGAAGTCCATAGAGGAGAATGTCCCCTGTGGAAAGTTCTAGAGTAGACCTACTGACAACTGGAGAAAGTTCTAGAGTAGACCTACGGACAACTGGAGAAAGTTCCAGAGTAGACCTACCGACAACTGGAGAAAGTTCTAGAGTAGACCTACCGACAACTGGAGAAAGTTCAAGAGTACCGTAGACCTACGGACAGCTGTACAGGTGTCGGTAGGTCTACTCCTGAACTTTCTCCAGTTGTCGGTAGGTCTACTCCTGAACTTTCTCCAGTTGTCGGTAGGTCTACTCTAGAACTTTCTCCAGAGGACGTTCTCCTTTCCTGCTTCTAGTTTTTTAAGTTTAGTCTCATTTAGAACATTCCAGGTCCTTGAAGTCCACAGAGGTGGGTCCAGATTTATCACTTTTTAATGGATTTTTTCAGAACTTCATCAGTCCAGCAGATAGAACCATGACATTTAGGAGGAGAAACATCTGAGTTCTGGGAAAAACTGACATTTTATATAATTTTTGTATAGTTTGGGAATGCTTTTATGTCATTTTCAATTTTTTTAAAAAAATGATTTTGGGTCATTTAGTCAGTTTTACATCCTGTCTGGGTCCCAATCTAAAGACTAAATGTGTTTTCTGTTCAGTATTATTCGTCTTTTCTCTCTAATGACTCCAGTAGAAACAGTGAATCATGTTTCTAGATGATCCTGGTTCCTTCTTCCAGCAGTTCTGATCTGATAAATAATAGAACCATGAGGTAAACCGTCCTGAAGCAGACCTGTGATGTTCTCCAGGCCTCCAGGTGTGTCTGTGTGGGTGAGTAAAGCCGTCATGTCGGTGGAGTGGAGCGGTGATGGGGGGAAGTGGCTGGACGCCCACTACGACCCGGTGGCCGGCCTCTACACCTTCTCGTCCTGCGTGGACCTGGCCGACCTGAGCGGTGACGGGGAGAGCCGGCTGGTGGTGGGCGACCTGGGCTTGGGCGGCTCCGGCATGAAGCTGAAGGTTTACCGCGGCACGGCGCTGATGAGCGAGAGCACGCTGCTGGACCTGCCCGCCGGCCTCGTCGCCTTCTTCATGGACCTACATGAGCCCCGAATCCCCGCCGTCGCCGTGGCGTCCGGACCCTGCATCTACGTCTACAAGAACCTGCGGCCGTACTTCAAGTTCACGCTGCCCGGTCTGGAGGTCAACACGCTGGAGCAGGTCAGTTATTTACAGCTCTTCAGGGACATATTAGCTGCTGATGTCAGTCTGTACAACATAAAACTGCTCTTTATGTGAGTTTTTATTTCATTTATAGTATCTTTAGGTCCGATCAACAACAGTTCTGTCATATTTTGGACCAATTTTTGCACATTTTCAAAAGATATAAACTCAAACAGGGTAACCCAAACAGAGCTGACATTTGTCCAGGATGTTCTCCAGGCATGGGGGATCAAAAGTTACCAAAATGCTCCACAGAAGTGTAAGGGTGTGGAAACGGCAGCCGGCTGAACTTCGACAGTTGGCCATGGAACAGGAAGTGCTGTGTAACTAGCCTGAACATGCTCCATTCTGCCTCAAACTTTACATGTATGATCAGAGTCCAGCCTGCAGCAGATACATAGGCTGAACTATTTGTTGTCTTTTATTTTTACATCACTTATTGATGTGTCGTGGTTTAATTATACTAAACTACCAAATTATCTACATATTGGTCTAAAATTTTCATAATTCAGTTATATTTTCTGGCCTTAGTTTTGCATGTGTGTATTTTTGACTTTTTAACGTTGATTGATTTGTTGTTTTTTTTACATATATGATGATAAAACTGCCTTTTTACCACCACAGATCATGCAGACTGATGAAAACACTTCCAGTCAACAGTCTTGTTGCGAAAATAATTTCTCTCATGCTTCTTTTTCTGTTAAGTAAAAAGGAAATATTTGTGAAATTACAATAAATTTGCAAAGACATTTAAATTTTTTTTTAATCTATAAACATTTTTCTTTCCTGGTTATTGATAGAAAATGCATTTAATATTATTTTATAGTTTACATTTATATTCACACTATTTTTTATTGCACAAATGACCTCAGTGATCTTCAGGGGTTTCTGTGGATTGATCATCAATAATAAATGATGAAGTCCACCTTAGACCGTAGCAGGATGAACAGAGGAGAGGACAGTGTGGCTGGCTCACCTGGCTGCACCTGTGATGTGCTGCTGTGCTCTGATTGGTCAGGACGTGTGGCAGCAGGTGAGGGAGGGGCAGATCGACCCTCTGACGCTGAAGGAGATGTTGGAGAGCATCAGGAAGAAGGCCGACGTGCCGCTGTCGGTTCGCTCACTGCGCTTCCTGTCGCTGGACGGCGACGACATGCACGACTTCGTACAGCTGCACAAGCTGCAGCCAATCAGACGGCAGGTAACGCTTACATCACAGTGATGTCACCAGGTGGAGGTGCATTCTGCATTCACACTGATCTCCCTGTGCTGAGAATTTATTTATGAGAGTCAGTGTTCCTTCAAAATGACTCAGAAATTGTTTATGTTTCTCAAAATGTGTCAAAATGTATCAAACTTGATGGAAAATGTTTAGAATGACTCAAAACTTGAAGCTGTTTTAGAGAAATTGTTGTTATTGTCACCGTTACAGATGGATCATTGTCATTCTGGATGATTTGTGACTTCTTCGGGTCAGACAGCAGGAATCCTGTTAATCAACAGCTGCTGACCGAAAGTGGTTTCCAGGACAGAAATAAGATGTTGAATGTTAAACCCTGGCAGTGTATTTACGATCTACCTGACTAGTTTACCTGCTGGGGACTGAACCCACCTGAGGAGACTGAAGCTGCTGCTGAAAGTAACCAGACCGTGTTCCATCATGGTGTCAGGAAAACCGCAAAACACTGATGTTCCTCTGAGGTCGTACCTGTTCACTGCTCACGCTGTCATTGGTCGATTGTTTCAGACAGTCATCACCTGCATCGGAACTCTGAAGAAGAGCACAGCGGACGAAGACGGAGTCAGCTGTCTGGTGATCGGGACGGAGAGCAGCGACGTCTTCATCCTCGACCCCGAAGCCTTCATCATCCTGTCCAAGGTGAGCTGGTCTGATCTGGTCTGAACCGGTCTGATCTGGTCTGAACCAGTCTGATCTGGTCTGAACCAGTCTGATCTGGTCTAAACCAGTCTCAACCAGTCTGGTCTGGTCTGAGCTGGTCTGATCTGGTCTGAACCAGTCTGATCTGGTCTAAACCAGTCTCAACCAGTCTGGTCTGGTCTGAGCTGGTCTGATCTGGTCTGAACCAGTCTGATCTGGTCTGAATCAGTCTGATCCGGTTGGTAAGGGAACATGTCTTAACACCAGTCGTAGGTGTTTGGGTTGGGAGGATAAAGATGTAGATCAGTAACCCGTTGACTCTTCCAGATGTCTCTGCCGGCTGCTCCCACCATGATGGACGTGACGGGTCAGTTTGACGTGGAGTTCCGCATCACGGTGGCATGTCGTAACGGCAACATCTACATCTTGCGCAGGTGAGACACACCTGGGGTCCAGGTGATGCTGCTCTCTCTCCATGCGGTACACCTGATCTGACTAATGTGGCTACAGACTGAACCTGACAGGTGTTTGTTCCTGCAGGGAGTCCGACAAACCAAAGTACTGCATCGAGCTGTCTTCTCACCCCGTCGGTCTGGTGAGACTCGGGAAGAACGTGGTGGTCGGCTGCACCGACGAGAGTCTGCAGGGCTTCACCCAGAAGGTAAAAGTAAAGGAGAGGAGCTCAGCAACACAAACAGGTCTGAGTCATTACCTGTCAAATCCACTAAATCCGGTTAAAGTTCGAAAAGAATCAGTCAGATCTGAGGTCAGGGGACTGACTTCAGATGAAGTCACCCAGAAATGTTCTATTTTTAGGAAGATTCTTTGTGTTTTTGTGTCTTCAGGGGAAGAAGTTGTGGAAGACCATCCTCGCTGCTCCCATCACCACCATGGCCGCCATGGACCTCCCCACCAGGGGCTTCCTGGCGGTGCTGGTGGGTCTGGCCAACTGCGAGGTGCAGCTGTACCGGGACAAGAACCTGCTGAGCACCATCAAGACTCCCGACGTGGTCACCAGCATCTGCTTCGGCCGGTACGGCCGCGAGGACGGGACGCTCATCATGACCACCAAGGGAGGCGGCCTGATGGTGAAGATCCTGAAGAGGACGGCGGCGTTCGACGACAGGGACAGCGCTCCCGGCCCGCCGCCGGCCCAGAGCATCCGACTCAATGTGCCCAAGAAGACCAAGCTGTACGTGGACCAGACGCTGAGGGAGCGTGAGAACGGCCTGGCCATGCACCGCGCCTTCCAGATGGACCTGAGCCGCCTGAGGCTGGCCGCCGCCAAGGCCTACGTCAAGGCGCTGGAGTCCAGTCTGACGCCGATGTCCTCCAGCCTCTCGGAGCCGCTCAAGATGAACGCCGTGGTCCAGGGCCTTGGCCCATCCTTCAAGCTGACCCTGAACGTCCAGAACACGGCGGCCTGCCGGCCCGTCATGAACCTGGCCATCAGCTTCCTGTACGACGAGAGCCTGTACCGGATGAGGAGCCCCTATCTGAGGATCCCCCTGCTGGTGCCCGGACTCATCTACCCCGTGGAGACCTTCGTGGAGTGCACCAGCGACAAGGGCATCTCTGACATCATCAAGGTGTTTGTGCTGCATGAGGGGAGGAGCTCACCGCTGCTGACCGCCCACATCAACATGCCGGTCAGCGAGGGCCTGACGCTCACCTGATGATCAGCTGATGATCAGCTGATGATCACCTGATGATCTCCTGATGACTGATGGTCCAGCTGGCTGATTCAGATATTTTTGAACATTTTGGAAAAATTCTGTTCTGATAAATTCAAGTTTAAAAATTCAAAATGACTAATTCAGACTAAAGTTACAAAAAAGTTTATTATAAATTAATTAAGAATTTAATGGGAATTGCTCAGAGATAATGATTGTAATAAATTAAACTGAATTTGAATCTATTACACTGAAACCAAAATAACATATATATATATATATATATATATATTCTGTTTTAATGTAATAGATTTTAGTTTGAATAGAATTAGTGAAGCTGAGATATTCAAATGACATTTTTTACATTTCTGTTGCATTTCTTCAGGTTGAAAATCAGAAAAATGACTTTAAAGGTAAAATGCAGATGTTTAAATATCTACTTTAGTTCACTTTTCAGGTTATTTTTTGTAAAGTTGAGAAATTGTTGGAGCTGCAGACAAATGTTTAAACTGAAGATGTAGAGTTTCAGCTGCTTCCTGTTTGTAGAATTTCAGTTTAAAGCAGCAGATTCACTGCAGAGGAAAACTTGTAGAAACAGAACAGATGTCTTCTGTATTTCTTACATTAAGTCTGGTGTGAACTAAAATAAAAGCTGAACTAATGGGTTTGTTGTTTCTTAAACAGATTGTTTTTGTCAGCCAGGTGAAGGTTTCTTTAAAAAAAATACTGTCAGAATAAATCTTTATGAACAGAAACCCAATAAATCTACTTTGGAACCTTAATAATTAAAAACAAGACATCGAACATTAAAGGATTCCAGACATGTTTTTCTGATCAGATGCCATAATTCAGGCTTTAATCATATCTCCAGTGGAATACTTTCCTCGTTTCTATTTTTAGTGACATTATTTACAGCTGTTTCACCTGTATAAGGTCTCACCTGTCCTCAGCAGCCAATGAGGGTTCAGTGTTTTTGCCCGAAGACACTTCAGCGGGAGGAGGAGTCGAACCATCAACCCTGCAAAGAACAGACAACCTGCTTTATTAAAATACACTGACAGTCATTAAAAACTTAGAGACCATATTTTTCAACATAATTTTCATTTTGAAGCCCCAAACTGGATTTTCTTCCTATGAATCATTTGTTTAGCATATTGGCATGCAGAAACAAAAATCTAAAGTTTGAAGAATGATTTCAAAATAAAGAATTTCACAAAAGAAAACGGCACCTGCCAAACACAAAGTCACAGCAGTCAATACCGAGTATGGCCTCCATCTGCTTGGATGCAGGCAGCAATCCGTCGGCGCATGCTTTGGACCAGGCTTCTGATTGTGGGTTGGGAACAGCCCATACGCCTGGATACATCACTGTAGCTCAAAGCGGCCTCCACCATACCCAGTGCCCGGAGACGTTGTTCATGTGATAGACGCGGCATGATGCTGTTCACTGGACTAACAATGGTGGCCTTTTTTGGGCCTTTATATAGGCCTTCAAACCCATTCTCACATTGTGCAGATACTCACTGAGTATTGCTTGGTGTGTATTTGGTTCACTTTTACAAAGTGACCAACCCATGTGCAATGAATCATGACAAAATGACAACTCATCATTATCTCCACTACCAGGGCACTAGATCATCAGTAAATCCACAATGAATAATTACACCCCCCTACAAGTAGAATTCTGCCTACATTAACCGGTGTGGAAAGAGAAGGTCGGTAAACGGAGACCAGCTGTAGTTCCTGGTTGTTCCACCAGGTGGAGCCTCTTCCTGTTTAATCCTGTAGAGACCAGAGGAGGTTAAAGCAGAGAGTATTGTGGGATTTAGCTGGCAAGGTTCAATACATTTCAGACAAGTTTTACGTCATTTTGGGCCATTTTTGTATCCAGGTATTTTTACAGTTTTTCCTCAGTTTCATTCAATTACAGACAACAATCAATAAAATCACAGAAAAAAAGAATTAATTTACACGTTAAGCGTCTGGTGGAGCCCCCTGTCTGCAGGGTTTTCACCTCCCACCTCCAGAAGAGCTTCTCCTGCATCCTGGGGAGGCTGAGGTCATGAAGTCTGAGTGGTCCATGCTCAAAGCAGCTGTTAGGAGATGTGAAGGCCTGAAGGTCACCGGTGTCTGTGGACTGGCAGATAGGGGTGGTGGTTCCCATTTTCACAAAGGAGGACCAGAGTGGTCCAGCTACCGGGGTATCACACTTCTCAGCCTCCCCAGGAAAGTTTACTGTAGGATGCTGGAAGGGAGGCTCTGACTGATTGTTGAACCTCAGATTCAGGAGGAACAATGTGGATTCTGTCCTGGTTCTAGAACGGTGGATCAGATCTTTACTCATGCAGAGCTGCTGAGGGGGTCATGGGAGTTCAGCCTTCCAGTCTACATGTGCTTTGTGGATCTAAAGAAGGTCTCTGACCGTGTCCCCTGAGGAGCTCTGTGGGGTACTGAGGGAGTATGGGGCATGGCAGCTCTAATGTGGGCGCTGTGCCAAACCATCGTGGTGAAGAGGGAGCTGAGCCTCAAGGAGAAGATCTAGACTTACCATCATCTACGTTCCAACCCTCACCTATGGTCATGAGCTCTGGGTAGAGACCCAAAGAATGAGATCGTGGATACAAGCATCTGAAATGAGCTTCCTCTGTAGGGTGTCTGGGCTCAGCCTTAGAGATAGGAGGAGAAGATCAGACATCTGGAGGGAGCTCAGTACAGACAGTAGCTGATATTTGAAAGAAAAATGATGCAATTTAGGAATTTTTAACAGGAATAAAATAGAATACAATAGAATAGAATCACTTTAGGGCTGCACAGTGGAGTAGTGGTTAGCACTGTCGCCTTGCAGCAAGAAGATCCCCGGTTCAAATCCCGGCCTGGGATCTTTCTGCATGGAGTTTGCATGTTCTCCCTGCGCATGCGTGGGTTTTCTTCGGGTACTCCAGCTTCCTTCCACAGTTCAAAAATATCCATCCATCCTCTATACACCGCTTTATCCTCACTAGGGTCATGGGGGGTGCTGGAGTCTATCCCAGCTGACTCAGGTGAAGGCAGGGGACACCCTGGACAGGTCACCAGTCTGTCACAGGGCTACATATACAGACACACAATCACACTCACATTCACACCTACGGACAATTTAGAGTTATCAATTAACCTCAGCATGTTTTTGGACTGTGGGAGGAAGCCGGAGTACCAGACCGTAGTCAGTACCAGACCATAGTAAACGAGGTCACTGTGTTATCGATTTGATAACCAGATGAAGGTTCAAAGGTTTCAGCTGTAATCGGGTGAAAGTTTCAGACTTTCCTCGGTTGGGAAACAGCAAAAACTCCACCATGTGTTTGTCTGTAGCTGCTATAAAACCAGAGACAGCAGACCAACTATCAGAACCCAGTGAGGACATCTGAACATGAGGACGCTCATCTTTTTACTGGGTGAGGACCTGACTTCAGTTTGATCTCATCTGAAAGGATAAAGCAAATTCAATAATAACATTATTTAGGTTTTTTATTGATTGTTTCTTTACTCCAGAAACTGTGGCTGAAGAATTTAATGAGTAAAATGTATCCTGTTAGTGATAGACTGTGATAAAATGATAATAATAAGAAGAAGAAAAAGAAGAAGAAGAAGAAATTTGAGACATATACATATATATAGTATACGCAAATGTCTTCCAAACGTGAAGAAAATACAACAAATATTTTCAAAAATTACTGAAATGTAAAAAAAAGAATAAAATGTATTTTTTTAAAATAACTAAAACAAAGTGTGTTTGTGTGTCTGCAGCTGTGTTGTGGGTCTGTGACGGTGTGAAGTTCGGTCAGTTGTGTAGCGGAAACCCGAACAACAGCAGGAGGACGAGGGACAGATGGGGACAAGGACACTATGGAGCCAGACGGTAACACACACACACACACACACACACACACACACACACAAGTTTGGGCTCCTATCCTTGTGGGGACCTACCATTGACTCCCATTCATATCTAACCTTAACCCAGACCAAAACAATGTCTAACCCTAAAGAAACGTTTTTGCTCTTTTACTTTTTTCAGTAACAACAACATGGCCAAGAAAACACTGTTTAAACTTGTGGAGACCTCATTTTGGTCCCCACCGTGACACAAGTCCCCACCGGGTTGTGTGTAGTCAGGTCAAAGTCCCCACCGAGTTAGCAGAAACACGCCCACACACACACACACACACACACACACACACACACACACACACACACAAATACATAACTAATAGGAGACCAAAAATGACAGAACTGACAAACGAAGACACACAACAACAACAACACAGACTCATGTAGAACCACACCTTATTCAGAACATTTAACAGAACTCAGTCTAAAGTAATTAACTCTGAACTCCACGTTCTACCTAAAGTTAAGTTGTAACATCTGGACAAGTCCAGCTGCTAACATCTGGGTGTCCTTCAGAGAGGACAGGGTACATCAAGGTCTGGACATCGAGTGCAGAGACGGATCGACCGTCTACGCTCCGTTTGACGTCACGCTTGACCGTAAAGTGATCGTCTACAATGACCCGGAGAACCTGAAAACCGCCATCAATGAGGGCATCCAAATGAGGGGAGAAGGTGGGTCCACCAACCCCAGTCTGGTACCGACTATGATCTGGTACTCAACCCGGTCTGGTAACGACTACGGTCTGGTAACGACTACGACTCGGTATCAATTCTATGATTGACGGTCTGTGTCTCTGCAGGTCTGTGTTTCAAGCTGTTCTACGTGAGGCCGGACAGAACCTCCGGGACGGTGAGGAAGGGGGAGCGGATCGGGACCATGCTGCCCATGCAGAGGGTCTATCCAGGAATCACCTCACACGTCCACGTCCAGATGTGCGACAGGAGCAACCCCACGGGCTACTTCTGATCCACCGTCACTGATTACAGAATGAAGTGTTCTACAAACCCAGAACCAGAGAGTTTGGAGAACGTAGAGCTGCTGAAAGAAGGTTCTGGGTCAGAGGAGAAAAGAATCATCAGAAATATTAATAACATTTAGAAAAATGTAAAAGAAATTAATGTCAGAGACGTTTTCCACAAATATGAATAAAATATCTAAAATATGGTCCATGCTGCATCTGTCTGGGTTCACTGGTGGAGGACCAGGTGGGTCAGAACGTCTTTACTGGTTCTGGACCAGTACATCTGAGTTCACTGCCCCCAAACACATTTACACTCAGATCACAGCGACACACCGGCTCGCTGTAATGCTATCCTCCTGCTCTTAAGTTCATTCATTTATTCATTTCCTTTATTTGTTTCGGAGGGACACTGCACATTAATAAACATTTTATAAAAATGTAAATGCACCCGAGTTAGCCAAAAGGCTAGTTTACATCGGCTGTCCCCCCTGCCAGAACTAAAAGGTCAGTACCTGGTAGGGAAGAGAGAAAATATACAAATGGAAAATACCATGCTGATCAACAATGAAAATACAAGGAGATACACATTAAATAACAAGCTTGATACATAGTTTCATACTGTGTGACCCAGTCTCATACTCTCTCATAGCATATATAAATAATTTACACGTTTAGTACGCTAAATTTCTACCTAACATATACATTCAGTTACTGTCATATTTAATGCTCAGGATCGGAGAAAGGGAAGACGAATTCAGGCCCCAGCGGCTGTAGGTTTCAATGTTCACATCTTTGATTATCGATTAGCCAACTCTTAAGTTTGCTTTTGAAGGAGATGTATGAGCCGGACTCTGATGCTCTGTGGGATCTTATTCCACTCTTGGGCTGTCTTGTAGGAGAACAGACTGTCCACATGAACTCTTTTGGAGAGGGGTTTTACAGTCACCTCTGACTGCTCTAGTTACAGTGTTTGTTGTGGATTGAAAGTGTATTAGGTTAGAGGGGAGGGGGGGCAGAGCGCTGACGTATCCGGAACATTAGACAACCATTTTTAAAAATAATGAGATTTTCCCAACTTAACAGCCTGTATTTTTGTAATATAGTGCAGTGATGTATGCTCTGGGTTTTTATCCAAGACTTTGAGAGCTTGTTGATACAGAGACATGAGCGGTGTGCAGGTAGTGCTGTTAGCAGTGAACCAAGTGGATAATAGAATAAGAGAAAACGTACATTTCTGCAGCTTTGGTGGTCATATGATTTCTAAGATGATGGAAATTTGCCAAAGGAAGCCTTACATTTTTACAGATTTTAGAGACGTGATTTTTTTTATTATTTAAATTTTTATTGAAGTTTTTCAAAATTACAAAAGCAACAAAACAGCACAGACTAGATTACAGCAAGATTCCACCACCTTGAAACACAAATAAATAAAGCACTTTTTGGACTCTAATGTATCTGACCCCTTAAATAAGACAAATTGGGGGCGGCATGGCTCAGTGGGTAGAGCGGCCGTCTTGTAACTGGAAGGTTGCCGGTTCGATCCTCGGCCCGTCGTACTCATGTTGAGGTGTCCCTGAGCAAGACACCGAACCCCTAATTGCTCCTGATGGGTCGTGGTTAGCGCCTTGCATGGCAGCTTCCACCATCAGTGTGTGAATGGGTGAATGTGACATATCATGTAAAGTGCTTTGGATAAAAGCACTATATAAATACAACCATTTAAAAACACATCCCATGTCTGTAAGTTTCCCTCTGATTCTGTAGCTTGGTACCAATAACTCATAGGATCATCTGTCATGGACTTAACCCAGTCCTTATAAATAGGGCCCTCAGGATTCTTCCATTTACTAAGAATTACTCTCGCAGCTAAGTTAAAGCAAATGAACTTTTAGAAACGTTCGGTAAGCAGGAACTATCTCCCAATAGACACAGCTGAGCAGAGACAGGCACATGTACCCAGCCACTTCTGCATTGTTTGAATTATTTTCCTCCAGAATGGCTGGACCACTGGGCAATCCCACATTGCATGAATAAACGTACCTTCATGACTGTTACATTTCCAACATAGATGATTCTGGAGAATACCCGTTTTGAAAAGTCGTGCAGGAGTAAAGTAAAACCGATGGAGTATCTTATGAGTCAGCTCCCTCGTGCTTCTCATGTGAACCATCCCATAGAGGAAATTATTCTAAGCCATAAGTCCTTATCTATGTCCACATTCAGATCTCTCTGCCAAACCGTTCTCAGACTCTCATTACTGTCATACGTGGCCCTAGAAGCCATTTTATAAAACAAAGAAGCTGATTGACACTTATAAAGCAGTTTAAAATAAGTCTGTACAACATTGTTGTCATACAACTGGGAGTGTGAACCAAGCAGCAGGCGTAGACAGGAGGGTGAAGTAAAATATGATTTAATTAAAGAAAACCAGAAGATAACTGAACAGAAACACTGAGTGAGGGAAGCCGGAGGAAAACAATGGAGAAGAAAAGTAAACTAATTAACAAAGGGCGGACCAGTAGGCCGAGAAGAACTAAACCAAAAGAACTGAACTAAATAGCGGGGAAGAAAACTCACAGCAGTCCAAAGAGTCCAGTGTCTGACGGGTGGCAAGGAGGGGTAGAGCAGACTGAGTTGCAGGAGGGGGTGAGAGGCAGGCAGGGAAACAGGCAGAGTAATCCAAGGAGAAGCAGAGTCCAGGAAACGACATGCGGGGGACGATGAACGGAGTGCAGGATTCCAACGGAGTGCGTTCAGGTTTGGACGGAGGAGCGTGGCTGAGTCAATGAACCGGCAGCGTGTTGTGCAGAGAAGCCAGCTTAAATGCTGCAGTGATTGAACATGGAGCTCAGCTGTGCTTCCTTGGCTGAGCTTCTCCTCAGCTGAGCTCAATTAGCTGGATGAGGGGCTGGCACAGGAGGAGTGTGACAATTGTCCTGTTCAGGTAATTACTTGATTACCTCCCCTAAACTACTGCTTAATTGTAGATATTTCCAAAATTCTAATTTATCTCTCAGGTTAAATTGTGCTTTCAGGTCTTGGTATGATTAAATATTTTATCATCAGCAAGATCTGCTAAACTCTTAATTCCCCTTGAAATCCAGGAATGCCAACAAATAATTTTTCCTCCCACTTTTATTGTCGGGTTATTCCAAAGTGAAGAATAAGATTGTTTATAAGGTCCAGACCTCTTTAGAATGCTGAGTAATTGGATTAAGATTCTGGGCTCTAAATGGAATTCTTTGTGATAAAATGTCAAATGGACTAAATGGAGCAGTGTTTTCTTGTTCAGTATTCATCCATCCCCTTTGAAGTGCCCGTGTTGTACAGCTCTACGTTTGGCAGTGCAACCCCCCCCCCCCCCCCCCCCATCCTTCTTGTTATATACAGCTTCTGCAGCTTTATCCTTGTTTTTTTGCCATTCCACAGATAATCTTTTACCATTTGATTATACTGATTAAAATATTCTGTAGGTATTGAAAGCGGGAGCATCATTATAGATAATTGAATTGTGGTGCAATAACCATTTCACTGTATTTATCTTTCCCCACACAGTCAGATTCAACTTTTTCCACTTGTCCAGGCTATTCCTGATTTTAGACAGAAGAGGAGTCATATTAAGCTGCTTTCTGTCTGATAAGTCAGCACATAATTTTACACCTGGATACTTCATACCAGATGAGAGCCACTAGAAAGTGCCTGCGCTGACCGTAGCTGGATGACAGACTTTAGACACAGCCATGGCCTCTGATTTATGCCAGTTAACCTTATAACCAGAAATCTGAGAGAACAAGTCAACTTTATCAAGAAGAGCCTGGATAGAGGACGCTGGGTCTGACACCAAGCAGAGGATATCGTCGGCGTAAAGAAAAAGTTTGTGCTCTCTCCCAGCTGCTACTACCCCTTTAATCCTAGCCTCTTTCCTTACTGCAGCCGCTAATGGCTCAGTCACCAATGTGAACAAGATTGGGTCCCCCTGGTTTCTGCCCCTAAACAGCCTAAAAAGGGGGAAATCAGACCATTTGTTACCACAGCTGCACTTGGTTTAGCATAAATTATCCCAATCCATCTCAAAATTCCTTCCCGAATCCAAATTTTTCCAAAACAGGCGTTAAAAAGCTCCACTCGACTCGATCAAACGCTTTCTCCTGCGTCAAGGGAGAAAGCAGCCACAGGTACATCTTTCCCATGGGTTTGCCAGATCAAATGAAAAAGCCTCCTTAGGTTGTCTGAGGAGGACCTCCCTTTAACAAAGCCAACCTGATCAGAGTGAATAATGGAGGGTAAAACTTTTTCCAGTCTCAGTGACAGGATTTTTGTAAGAAATTTTAAAGTCTGCATTAACTAAGCTGACCGGATGGAAACTACCGGGATCGAGTGGGTCCTTATCTTTCTTAAGAATTAATGATATGAGGGCCTCATGAAAAGTTTCAGGGAGACATCCGGGCAGTATTACCTCACTATAGAGTTCTGTTAAAATAGGCGCCAAAAGATCCAAATTATACTTATAATATTCTATCGGAAATCCATCGATTCCCGGAGACTTTCCTGCTTTCATGGCTAAACTGCCGCCCTAACTTCCGCTTCAGTTATTGGTGCCATTGATCTGAGCTTCAATATGAGCCTTCCTTCTTCATCCTTATGCTGATTTAATATTTCAAAATTAGCCTCTTATGTACTAATATTACAACCCCCTCGTTTCTGGCTGTTAAAGCAGCTGTAACATACATGGCCCACCCACATGCCTTTAAGTTTAGCTATTTCTTTACCTGTCAATGCACTTCCTGAAGATAGGCTATATCTGTCTTTTGAGAGTTGAAGATAAGTGAGACATTTCTTTCTTTTGACAGGGTTTGACAATCCATTTACATTCCAGGTGATTGCTCTGATGTTTCAGCCATCACACCACATATTCTCTATCACCTGAATGTTAAGTACGAGAGTTACAATATAATCTTTAAGAGTCCCAGACGTATAGAATGCTGGTAATTAGATTCTAAGTCTGTGCAAACCAACCAAACCCTGAAACCATGAACACGTAAAGAACATAGAAAAATAAAATAAAACTGTGTGGATAACTGAGATGGTTGAAACCCCCAATCATAGCCCCCAACACATAAAATATAAGAACCACAACCATCTCATCCACTCCCATCTTTATGGTCCGTGAGGCGGAACCACGGGTCACCTCCACAAATCCCCTCCCAAATCCCCCAATTGAAATAAACTTTCTACTGTCTTAAATCTGCCCTTGTCTACCGTCCTACAAACAATACACCACAATGCCTGGAGTTCGAAACAGGATATAAGCTGAAAAATATGACAATAGAAATAATAAACTCACCATACAAAGGAACCTGTAACCAAGTTCTGTCGCACTGAAGTTGTGTTCACCTTCAGCAATACTTCACTTGCCTAAATCTGACTCCAGGCCTTGTTACTATATCAGTCAGGGTTAGATGATGAACACACACAGGAAAAAATAAAATGAAAAGATTCAGCCAATTGTCATTGAAGAGCGGTTTCACTCACTTGAGTTACTGTCTTACATTGTCAATAAACTCCATCGCTCTGTGGGGGTCCTCAAAACTCTTCCTTTCATTGTCCCACGTGAAACGGAGAACGGCGGGTACTGCAGCGTGAATCTCACATCCAACTCGTGAAGCTTCTTCTGACTTCAGTACACCTTTTCATCTCTCTCACCACATCTCTGGTAAATCAGGAAGAAGGAGATTCGGCTGCCGTTCCACTGAATCCCACCATCCACTGGCGAGAGTGTTGCCTTGCGGCCGCCAAAACCCTCTCCTTCTCCCAAATAGTTATGAAAAAGCATACCCAGAGGTCTCGGTGGCTGGCCCATCGTTCGGTAGCGGACCCGAGATGCGGTGTACTCTCTGAAGCTCCATCTCCGACAAATCAATGCCAAGTACCGTCTGAGATGATAGCTCTCACCAGCTCCCTCGGTTTACCGTTCTCTGCCTTCTCTTTAACCCCCACCAAGCGCAGATTCACTCGTCTGTCGCGATTTCCATGTCTTGCACATTTCTCTTAAGTTCCTCATACTGACTGAGGTTGTTCCTTGGCTGCTTTATCAAGCCGTTCATTATCTCTTTCCAGATCATGATGCGTGCATCAACTTGTTCCAGTCTAGTCATAAAGCGTTGAGACATCCGTCCCATTTTAGCCTGAGTAGCTTTCACTGCTGAAACGTCCGCTTGTAAATCTTGTAAGATGCTGCTCACCGGGCCATTTCACGCATAGCCTTTTCTAAAGTAGACTGTAGTTCTGCAATAGCGTCCATTGCCACGGGCTTGGAAGGACCCAGATCCGGCCCTCCGCTCGTCCTCGGTGGCTGAGCTAGCTAGCATTTCACTGTTAGCTGTGCTAGCATTAGCCGCCGCCTGCCTTGCTCCGTGTCTCCTAGAAGTTGACATTATGTTGTATTTCTGAAAAAAAAACAGTTGCAACAGCTCAGCCACCTTGTAAGATGTCTGACTTGTAGTAGAAAGTGTGGTCTCACTTGCGAAATCTTAGGGAAAGTGGGCAATTTGTCGGGAGGTTCTGCTTCAGGCGGCCATCTCGGTCAGCGGTCCCACATGACCGAGACGTGATTTTTAAATGTGAGATACAGTCAATCACAATGCCCTAAGTATTTGTATTTCTTTACTATTTGTACTCTCTGTCCAGCAAATAACACTTCAGGTTCTACATATGCTTTTTTGTTTTATCGAAGAACATAGCAACCGTTTTAGTCGTGTTGAGTTGTAGGCAACAGTTGTTCAGCCTCTCACTTACTGGGACCATGGTATTGTGAGTAGTATAGCAGCTTCTCTGTGGTTTCTACCTTTTACAAAAATGACTGTCCTCATCCGCATACATGAGGACTTCACAGTCCTGGCAAGCGGATGGCAGGTCATTGATGTAAAGACTAAAAAGGATTGGGCCCAAGACTGATCCTTCTGGAACACCTGACATAAGGTTTTATAGCTGGACATTGAATTATGGATTTTAACACACTGAGTTCGATTGGAGAGATATGATTTAAACCAGTAGATGTGGATATAGAAAAGTTAAACTGACTTAGTTTAGCCAGTAGGACATTATGATTGACTCTGTCAAACGCTTTCCTAAGATCAAGAAAGACAGCACCAACTACACCACCTCAGTCGATCAAGGATTTGATCTTAGGTATACCTAACTTATACCATTACTCTTTTTGAGGTAGTCACCTTTAACAAAGAACCAAACATACATAATACTACCATTGGAATGACTACTAATACTTGTATCCAATTTAAAGTACTGAAAAACAAAAACATTTTGACATTACCCATGCCATTTTGAGTAAGAATATCTCAGTAACTAACAAATATAACCCTGCTGCTTTTTTGTACAGTGATAGAAGACAGATGGAACTGTCTTGTAGAAAAATTTGGGCTCTCTGGTACCTGTCCCACACTGAGATTTTTGCCACCAAAAATAGGCCTATTAAAAATCTCGTCCAACTTTGGGAGCTCATATTTTCCAAACTGAGGAACCTAGAAAGCTCCAGTTTGCTAAGTTATCACACAAGTTTGTGTAGAATGGAACCCAGGGGTGTTAGAACACTTCTGTGCAGTATTTCTAGTACTTTTAAGGTCCCAAACTCCACTCGTGAGTAGGTATCTCTTAATTTTTATCATTTTTATCAAGCCCCCATGGCCTGCAGAGTGTAGGGAAACACCTGGGGATGTTTTGTGGGGCACTAGCTACATGCAGAGGCCTTGTTTACCAACTCACAGCTCTCTGGTATGTCTAGAGGCTGACAAATAACCACTTAAAGATGCAAAAAATGCTGGCAAGGCTTTTTATAGCCCAAATTCTGAAAATTTCAGACCCCAACAACTCAAACTATTTGAGCTACAGGCCTACAATTTAGCATAGAAAGTACTTTTGTGACTATCTAATGGCATGCACATTTAGGACTCATTTGAAGATGGTGCAGCAACCACCATCTGGTGAAACCACACGGAATGACCCTAGTGTATAGTGACAATAAAGGCATTCTATTCTATTCTATTCTATTCTATTCTATTCTATTCTATTCTATTCTATTCTATGGTCTCTGGATATTTCAGCTGGAAGGGATACTTCAGTATTATCTAGAAAACCAGAGGAAATAAAGTGATCATTAAAATAATTCAACATTTCTCTTCTGAGACCATCAACAGGCACACTGGGTGGAAGGTTTACTGGTTTACAGCGAGCAGACCAAGATCTGATGGTCTTCCAGAACTTCTTAGGGTTTCTGAGGCTTTCTGTTGTTGTGGAAAATTAAATTTCAGGTTTTGTTTTCCGAAGGAGAGAGGTAAACTTATTTCTCACCTGCCTAAAGTTCAGCCAGTCCTCTTCTAGTCCTGTCCAGGCAGCATTACGATCATACATTACATCTGACAGGTCTGTTGTAAACCATGATTATCATATCCTTTAACTCCAAATTTGAAAAAAGCGGCATGCTTATTTACTACACTCAAGAAGCTTTAGTGGAGATATTTCCAGGCCAGTTCTACGTCATCGATAAGAGCAGTTCTATCCCAGTTAAAAAGATGCAGGTCAGAAAAGCATCTCATAGAATCACATATTACGTCTTTCAACAAAACGAGTCTTTCTCGTACTACAGCAGTCACACAATGATCACTGACATCACAGGAAAACACCTGATGACACAAATCTAAAAGACATATTTGTTAAAATGAAGTCAATGAGTGTAGATATGTGAGGGCATCAGGAATAAGGTCCACAGGCGAGTTAACCAACTGTATAGAGTTTAAAGATTCACACGCTGCTCTCACTGGGTCACACACTGATGTGAGGCAGTCCCAGTTCATTTTATGGTATGTCAGTTGTGTCAGAAGCTTCACGAGAGTAGATAGTGAGTTCCTGGAGGCCTTTAACACCCCACTAACACAGTATGCTGATTTCTGGACAATTCCATTTCAAGTGCTGACAGTTAAGTTCTTTACTCACCGATCAGAGAGAACTAATTTAATACGAACTCCTGTTCCACCTCCACGCTGCAGACTGACTCTAAAACTGTTCAACAGGACTTAGAAAGAAGAACAGAAATAGACTCAGATTTGTCCAAAATGAGAAGAAAAACAGAGAAAACCAAAGAGACACAGAGAGTTTGAGAAGATCAGCGCAGAAGTGAAGATGAGAAGTTCCTCCTGACTGCAAATGTGATCATCAGAGGTGGAATAGATGAAGCAGAAACACTGATCACATCACTGGGACTGATTATTGATTACAGCCCTGATAGTCTGCTCACATTTCAACAGATGGTAATTAGCACTATGTTAATGTTAAATCTGGCTTTTTTCCTCAACCTTGTATAAATCTATGAGGTTCTACGTTCATTAAGATGCACTGTCCCGTCCAAATAAAGACAGAAATGAAATGAAGTCTCCATGAACTCACAGAACCAGCATGAAGTCCTGATGTCTGAACCTGCTGAGTCATGACAGAGATAAACAGGCGTCTCACCTGATTCCTGTTAGTTAAAAACAGTCTCACTGATGCGATAAAATAAACAACCAGTGTAATAGAATCTGTCAGGTGTCATGTGGCAGCATCCTGGTTTCACCTCCTTCAGGTCCGTCTGCAGTCAGCTGGAAGTCAAACTGCTGCCATGAGTTGGTCTGAAGCAGTGGTGTAGTGGTCCCTGGAGAAGTGGGTATACTCTTAATTTTCACCTTTTTTTAAAAATTAGTCCAGAAAAACGCCCAGTTTTAGAAACAGTGACATAGAAGACTACTCTATTCAATTTTTTCAGTCGTTTCTACTTGCCCACTATTATAAAATTATCATGACTTGATTAGGAGCAGTTTGTAGTTATTACTGGATTAATGTAACATGTATTTATCATGAGGCAAACATGGTGTTTCAGTTACTTTTGAACATTTATTTAAATAAAATACTTCAAATATGAAGTTGACAGTGCATCCTTGTTCATATTTCATCATGAATAAAACCTCAATATTGTTTTAGGTCGAATCTTAAACTACCTGTCCCCATTCTTGTGTTTTTACTTACTTTAAAATCAACTACCAGCCTAGAGGTTTTCCCACATTATCCCAATCTAGCTAGCTTCAGACTTACGTTAGAATAACGTTAGCCTTTCTAAACGTTAGTCAGACTCGGCCCGACACTCAGTTTAACCCGTTGCGCTTCAGTTACGCTTCAGTGTCCCGCCCGCGGTACACTTTGAGATCTGCATAAACAATTTGCTAAATGTCTGAAACTGCAAAAGTGATTATACAAACACTATACGCCGATGGAAAGCTTAGATTCTCATGAATCCGCCGGTATAAACCACTTTCAGATGTGATTACCACAGCGGGTGAGAAAAACACATTTGTCCGACAAAAACGAATATCCATCCATCCGTTCTCTGTACACGGCTTCAACGCACACAGCGCGACTCACATTTCCGGGTTCATTACTACACACAGATGAAAATATTCCACAAAAAACGGCCATAATCCAACCTTTTACATCCAGATGACACAAGCCAGTAAACTATTTTGTCCAAAACATGACCTGAAGTCGGTATAAAATCCACGAATCGGTCGTTTTCAAGGAAATGCACCTCGGGATGCGCGTCCAATATTCCCTGTATTTCTCGTCATATTTTTATTTACAAATAGAATATTAGCGATTTTTTTGTACTGAAAATGGCTGGAATTGACTGCAGCTTTAACCACTGGTGACAAAATATCCTCTCCTTGAAATGTGCAGTCATGTTGCCAGTAGTTTAAAACAATGATTCATTTGGAAACCACCTTAAAACTTACCTGAGAATTATATTGTCCATGAAAGTAGGTTCGCTCGATACGTGTCACTCACTTGAAATGTGTTTATTCTGACTTTCTCGCATTTCCGCGCATCTTTCAAGCAGACCTGTCAATCAACTGGAGTGCCACAGAGGTGTTAGCAAAATTTTCCTCTGTATGACCCGCCCTACTCTGCCTCTGATTGGCTCATCCCTAAAGTTAACCAATCGAATCAGTGAAGGTAGCATGTACCAGCCAATTACAGGCAGAGGAGGGTTGTTCATGGCTTCATCATCCTTAAGGAAAAGAGGGCTACCTGGCACACAGATATTACTGAATGATGCGCACCAGGGAGCATTAGAAGTGGGTATACGCAATGCTAACTGAAAAATAAGTGGGTATACGCCGTATACCGCCGTATACCCTGGACTACACCAGTGGTCTGAAGGTCTGTTAGCTGAACACTTTTCTACCTTCTACACTCTCAGTCTCACTACGTTCTACACTAAGACTCACTTTACTGTGAAAAAAAATCTAAATCAAACTCTATTTCTAGAGAACTTTTCATACGGTTTAAAAATACAACACAAAGTACTGTACAACATTTAAAACATTCAAATCAAGCAAACCCATCCCTCCACACACACACACACACACACACACACACACACACACACACACACACACACACATATATAATATCTTTTATGGTTTCTATACAGTCACAGTTCTAACTGAATGACTTTCTGAGTGGATAACTGCACATCCTGAGGTGAAACCAGACCTTCCTCGCTCTGACATCCTCTCCAGTCCGGTCAGCAGTTCTGCTCCTGCTCTACACAACCCTTCCTGAAGGGTCCAACATTTATCAGAACCTCCTCCAGGCTCACTGAAAGTCCTTCCATCTAAGTTTCAGTTTCACTGCTGCAGACCCATCAGTGGATCTGTTTCACAAAGCTGAAGCAGATCCAGAGACTCGGGGACAAAGACCAGAGGAGTTTCCTGATGAGTCTCTCAGAAGCCTTCTGGTCCAGAACAGAGTCTCTCTCCAGGCATGTGGGCCCACACTGACCCAGAGCCTCCAGGAGAACCTTAGAACCAGATGGAACCTCTTCCAGGAACCACCCACAGACCCCAAGAAGACCGAGAGCTGAAGCACCAACAGTCAGAGTTTTACCTCCAGAACACACAGCTGCTTTCTACAGGAATGTTCTGGTTCCACCTGCTGAGTCATGACCACTGTTCCCTCTAAGCTGCGTGCGTGCCCAATTGCGCACTCCTGACAGTCTCAGCGCACAGAAAATCTGCGCTGTGCACAAAAAACATCCAACCTAAATTGGAAATAAAATAAATTCATAACAATTCATTCTGTGCTATTTTTCAGTGTGAGTCAGTGAGTGACCGGTGACTGGCTGCTCCAGCCAATGATGTGGTTCACATTGTATTTATGCAGCTAATCAACCTCATTTACAGACGTCCTGATGTAAAGCCACCTTAGCCGGCTGCTACAGCGCGCTATCGTATCTAGTCTTCTATATATATCTATGCTTCTCTGTGCACGGTTCTATGGTCCTGCCATGGGTTGCCTGGTTACAGACGCTGCTGCACACTGCTCTGCGCGTTTAGAAATGTCTGCACCCATAACTCCAAGACGTCCAAAGAAGCAAAAACGTTTGAGTGGGAAGACTGGAACCCTGGTAATAGGTACAAGAAAAACTGTGTTTTCTGTTGCTCATGGACTGAAGTAAGGCAGCATCAGGAGACCAACATGTAAGAAACATGAGAACAGAGAGAACCAACCAGCAGCTCACAGTTTATCATCATCTAATCATCTCCTGAAGTCGATGTGGTAAGGAACATCATGATGAGATCCGCTGGATTTCCTACAGTACATGTTTGTGAATTTACCACATTATGCTTATAATCATGATGATGTGGCCGTAGACTCTACAGGATTTTAGTGACTCAATAAACTCCTAAGTTTTATTTAAATGCTTTTTAGTTTTCAATAATCATTTATTTAATAGCCTATATGTGATCAATAAATGACCTTTTCCTATCTAAAGAAAAACTCACTCAGAACTCTGATATGTTAACGGCACTAAATAAATAAGTCAGTAAATACATTCATACACACATAAATGAGTTCATACATTAACTGTGTTAAGATAAGATTTAGATGGAAAAATATCTGTAGAGACTTTCTTTGTCCAGTATTCTGCATTCAGTTTTTGCAGAATCCAGTATTACACACAGGTTGGTCATTACATTTATTAGTTTGGTTTCACTGTTTAAAATGATGCCACATCTTCTTTTTTTTTGGAAATCTCTTTTATTGTTTTTTCACATTTTAAAATACAAACATAACAGTGAAACGAATGCCTCACACCTTTACACGTATATGTACACGTTCGGCAGTGATGCGATTAGCTCTTGCATCATAGAGACACAGAAATAGAGATGTTGTAATATAAATTACATATATACACATGTACACATAATATATACACACACTCATACATACACATGGATACTTTGCACACAAAACAAACAAACAAACAAAAAAGAGAAAAAGAAAAGTCAGAAATCCTTTCCTTCCATTTGGGGTTAAAATGCTTCTAGAGTTTTGCCATCAGGCTGTGTTTTATGGTTAAAATAATCAATAAATGGCTGCCAAACCTCGTGGAACTTTCTTTCTTGATTCTTCAATACAAATCTAATTTTTTCCAGCTCTAAATGTCTCATGACATCAGTCATAAGATTTGAATAAGTTGGTGATGCCACATCTTTTCAGACAGAACCTGTGATCATAAAACAACACAGAACTCTTAGTTTTGTGTTAATAAAGCACTGAAAGCTTTAAGTATGACTAAATGCTTTTTTCTAAATTAAATAAACCACTCCTTGGGTGGTTGTGGCCCCGAGTTCAGTAAAGTTGGAAAGATATTCACAGATTCAGACTTCCAGCATCAATAACTCATTAGATAAAGGTTGTCAAAACATAAACGATGCCTCTTTCCCATCATTGTAAGGCAGATGATGTGCTACAAGCCCAGGTTTATCTAAAGTAGCTGTCTTTAAAGCTGCAGAAATAACGTTGGTGTCTATGGAGTGAACAGGGACCGTCTGCAACAGCAAAGAGAGACAAAATTATTCAATAAGTTCACTCTTATACATTTAGTGTCACCAGAATCACTGCAGCCTTCAACTGGCCCCTGCTGACAAAGTGTTTTAACAGAAATGTAAATGCTGTAATGTGGTTCTTTTAACGACCGTGTAACTTGGATGGATGGATGCTGGTGTGACCACAGTGACACGTCTGATGTTGCTCACAGTGGTCCAAGGGTCTGCTCAGGGAGTCTGTGTGTTTGCTCAGACTCATGAAAAATTAGAGGGAACATTGGTCAGGACAGTGTTTAACAGGCGTCTCACCTGATTCCTGTTAGTTAAAAACAGTCTCACTGCTGCCATAAAATAAACAACCAGTAACAGGATCTGTCAGGTGTCATGTGGCAGCATCCTGGTTTCACCTCCTTCAGGTCCGTCTGTCAGTCAGCTGGAAGTCAAACTGCTGCCATGAGTTGGTCTGAAGGTCTGTTAGCTGAACACTTTTCTACCTTCTACACTCTCAGTCTCACTACGTTCTACACTAAGACTCACTTTACTGTGGACTGAACACAAAAGAACCACAAGGAGACAAAAATGATGTTTTATTTCGATCCTCTGTCAGCTTTTGCGAGGCAGCTGCTGCTATCCTTCCTGGGGTCTTCATCATTTCATCTGTGACAACAGCAAAGAGCAACACGTACACAAAATGCATACAAAGCAAAACTACAGAACACACAGACAGTACATACAAGAATACACATGTACAACACAAATGACACACATGTATGCTGAACCAAAAAGCACACGACAAAAACAGATTGTGTTCTTCTTCAAAGATGCCATGACCCAACAATGATAATGATTAAAGAATAATGTGCCTCAGAAACTAACGTGATCTCAGTCTGCTGAACAATGAAACGCTGAACCTTCCATCCATTCATTATGTACAGCAGAACTTTAATCTGCCTGATTGGTGGAACATTGCAGCCACTACATTTAAGTTTAAGATTTAAAGTTGTTTAATTACTGTGTTTTACCAGCTTCTGCTCCCACGGATGTCAATAACTGAAACTTTGTGTTAAATTATAATCTTTAGTTTTATTATAAAGTCTGTTCCTCTGCTGTGTTTCATAACTGGGGAGTGAATCCATTCTTTCATTGCTCTGTAGATGACTGTTTACTGAGGAAATGACTTAGATTTAGAAAAGGTGAAACGATTCCAGCACCACGTCTTGTAGAGTAATTATGTGTTCCTAAACTAAAAGACCATTTATTATATAAAACATCTGGTGTCTTTGTTGTGATTATATTCCCAGTGAACACCATCAGCAGCACAGCGATCTGTTTTCATGTCTAACCAGTGGAGACTATCGTGCATTTTAGAAACATTCGCCTTAATTCCACAGGAAAGAGCGACTCGTGCTGCTTTATTCTGTACAGCTGCAGTTTTCTGTTATTTAGTGAAGCATTGGACCAAACTGTTGGACTATAATTCATGTGTGACAGAAACAAAGGTTTGTGGTGTCAGATATTTTACACATCTACTAAGCATTGACAAAATACACTGGAATGCCCCTCTCAAAGCAAGAAAAAAAAACACTTATTTCAAGGAACTTTTACCCTTAAATAAGTGAAAAAATGTGCCACTGGAACAAGTGAGAATGGCTTGGTGAGATTTCTTGATATTTAGAAGATTGAGATCATAAAATTAGCTGTAAAACTTATTTTAAGTTATATTTTACCAGGATTGTCAAGCTTTGGGGTCTTAACTCTCCTGCTGTCTTCATTTATGGCACCAAAAAATATTGTTGCCTTGTCTGAAAAAATAAAAAAATTCAGCAAAAAATTCTTCCAATTTATAACATTTTGCAAAATCTTCAGGAAGAAATTTCCTTTGAAGTTTCCCTTAAAAGTTTTTTTTTTAAATCCTCAAATTTGGAAAGAAATAAAAATAAAAAAATATATAAAAATTGTAAATATTTTCAAAAAATGGAATAAAAATCTTCCAAAAAATCCTAAAAATATCTAAAGTGTTTCCATATACATAAGTAAAACTTCTAATATTTTTTTAAGAACATTGTGAAAAAAATCAACATTCAGATTTTTTCCAAATGTTCTTAAAGAAACATTTCTTTAACATTTCTTTTTTTCCACCAAAAAATATTCAAAAATTTCCCAAAAAATTTTGAAAATGTAGAAATTTTCACTGTGAAAATATTTTTTTCCCCACATTTTCAAACTGTAAAACTGGTCAGTTTGACCCGCAGGACGACACGAGGGTTAAAACAAGATCATTTCAAATATTTAAGATGCGTTGTCTTAAAACACGTCCCTCCATCTGCTGAAATGTCTCTTGTTCAGTGAATTTATCTTAAATCAAGTGGGATGAGACATTTAGACTAAAAATAAGACAAATAGACTTGGTAGGATTTTGAGTTTTTGCAGAGTATTTCCAATTTTAGTTACAATTCTCTTTATTTGTTTGTCCCAAGATAATATATGATCAATAATAACTCCCACCAGTTTAACTTCTCTCACTTGTTTGATAGATTCATGATTAATGGTTAAGTCAAGCTTTTGATTAGAGCACAATGTAGGTTTGTTCCAATAACCATACTGTTGCTCTTTGACACGTTCAAAATAAGTTTATTACTATTAATCCACTCAAAGACTGACTTCATTTCCACTCCTAAATTTGTATTTAAGTCCCTGATTGTTGGTTCTGCTAAATAGATTGTGGTATCATCGGCATACAGAACCATGTGAGCTTTATTTAATACTAAAGGAAAATCATTTGTGAAAATAGAATATAAAAGAGGCCCAAGGAAACTTCCTTGAGGCACTCCATGTTTCACAGATTTAAGGTCTGACTCACTTCCAGCAAACATCTGCTGTCTCTTGGTCAGTAACTGTTGACTGTTAATGAAGCAGAAGAAAAAAATCCATAGCATTTTAATTTTTCCAATAACTCATGATCATGAATATCAAAAGCTGCAGAAAAGGCTAAAAAAAATGGATCCAATCAGCTTCTTTTGTTCAGGATCGCGTTACCAATAGTCAACCATTTGAGTTAGGGCCGTTGCTGTGGAATGTTTTTCTCTGTAAGCTGGAAGTCAGTAAATACGTTATTTTTTGAAAAGTATAACTGAATTTGTTGTTAAATGACTAACCATTCTGCTGCTACAGCTCTGTTTATACAACGACACCGAAACTCTCTGGAAATCTGATTCTGATCTGGTATGTCCGGTATGTTTGTCCACCCTCATCCTGGTCCTACATCACGTCGTTGTTCTGATCATCAAACAGAGGCTCTCTCTGATTGGTCGCCTGCTGCCATCTCTGCAGATAAAAGCCGTGAGGCGACGAGCTGCAGGGACGTTGGTGGACTGTTGGGCTGCTGCTGCAGGTGAGTTCAGACAGGTGAGATGTTTGTCTGGTGTCCAGGTGCTCAGTGAGGAGACATGTTTCATCTCTGGAGGCTTTGAGACCAAACGTTTGCTGCTCCAGACAGAACTTGAGCTTCTGACTGGATTAAAAGTCTGGAAGTGTTGCTAGAGTTGTTTTTTGAGTTCGATAAAGTGGATAATTAGAGATGAGATGAGCTCAGATCAGAACATCATGGAGCTGAGACGTCACTGAGTCCATCCAGACTTCAGCTTCTCTCTTTGGTCTGCAGGTTCTGAGTCCATCTTCACTGTTCAGAAGTTTGTTTCCAGAATCTTCAAAGAAGGTTTCAGTGAGTAAATCCACAGGTAAAGCTGCATCACACTCACTGCAGCTGATGGACAAACTGGTTCTTAATGCACAGAGACACTGCTGCTCTAAAGACGACAGATGTACTCTAGAAAAATGCTCCTCTCAAAACAAGAAAAAAAAACAGATTTCAAGGAACTTTTACCTTGAAATAAGTGAAAAAATCTGCCAATAGAAGACGTGAAAAATGCCTTGGTAAGATTTCTGGAAATAAGATGTGATATTTAAAATACTGAGATCTTAAAATTATCTGAGAAAATTCATTTTAAGTTATATTTTACCATCTTAAAATAAGCCAGACATGCTAAAAATCGCAGTTTTTCACTCATAAATAGATTTTTTCTTTCATGAAACCTCCTAATTTGAGACGTATTAAATTTATTTTGAATTGTATTATAGCGGTAATTCTCCAGATTTAAGATAATCTTGTACTTGAAAAAAGATTACAAAGATTAACTGAAGTATTTTCAGATATGTCTTCTCACAGGTAGCTGGAATCCTAATATCTAGTCATGTTTTGAAAGCATTCATTGTGTTTTAGGGAAAGCCAGCTCTGCCCAAAAGCAGCTGTTTTTAATTCAAAAGTAGACATTTGCTTTTAAAACATTCATGTTGAGTAAAAAATTTAAGGTGTATTTTACTTATTTTAGGTTGTATTACAGTGACATGACTCTAAGGTATTTTAAGGTATCCGTCTGCATACAGTTGGTTGAAAATACATTAGTTGTAAATATGACTGTGGTTCTTATTCCCTCATTTATAAATAACTCCACACCAAGTAAACAAGTGTAGAATTGAAATCAATTTATTTTTGAATTTGCAGCAACACATTAGCAAACTTGACAATCTGAACTAACTGGCATTTTCCAAAAAAAGGTTTTTACTTGAATCACGTTGAGTTTATTTCTTAAATCCAGATTGTGTAGTTTCTGCAAATAACAGCTCAGCTGGAAAACTGTATGAAAAGTAAAATGAACCTTGTTTCTTGTAAAATACAACTTAAAACAAGGTCATTTCAAGATTGTTTGATCGAAGATATTTAAGATGCATCGTCCCTCCATCTGCTGAAATGCCTCTGAAGTGAATTTATCTGAAATCAAGTGGGATGAGACATTTGGACTAAAAATAAGACAAACAGACTTGGTAAGATTTGGAGTTGTTGCAGAGTGAAAGCTCTACGGCCGATGGATGGTGGTCTGTTAAAACCTGTTAGAACCACAATAGAAATGCTGTGGTGGAGCTGCTCTGCTGTTGTGTGTTTGGTTCATCCTCTACTTTCTACTGATGACGACGTGGAAATAAAAGCCACTTCATCTGAGGAGCTTCTACAAACAGGAAACCTGCACACGTTCAGACTCACATCTTCCAGAGTAAAGGCCGGCTGCAGTTTTCCTCACGTTGTCTCTGATCATTTCTGTTCCAGGTCTTCATCAACACCTCTGACCATGAAGGTAAGTGTGTACCTGGACTCAGCTGTCTGTGTTGTGAATCTGCCTCCACACTGAAACCTGCTTCATCTGCAGCTGCTGTCGGTGAGCCTCCTCCTCCTCGCTCCACTGCTCACCTGCTGCACAAAGACCAAGAAGCTGCCGCCGGACTGCTCCTACATCCAGCTACACAACGAGAAAACAACCAGCGGAGTGTACACCATCTACCCCACGGGATCCAAACCTGGTGTCAAGGTACGCTTCACCTGTCTGGACGCTGCTCCACCTTCAACACACAAACACATGAAAGACTCACATTCACTTTAACATGATCTGATGAGGATGAAAACCTGATGGAACGTTAGGAAGAGGTCAACAAAGACACACAACACCACCACAAAGAGACACAACACCACCACAAAGACACACAACACCACCACAAAGACACACAACACTCCCACAAAGGTTCCTCCTGCTGTCTGTCTGTGCTTCCTGTCGGTTGTCTAATCATTGTGGGTCAACATTTGTCTGCAGTGTGGTTCTCCTGAAGGGATGTTGTGTTTGTGTGCAGGTGCGTTGTGAGAAGTCAGACGGAGGACATTGGACGGTGAGTGTTTGACCAGAAGCCACCTTAAAGGTGGAACCTTGGTTCTCTCAGTGTTCTCTCAGTGTTCTCTGAGGTTCTGTTCTGCCCTCATATGTTCCACACACCTGTAGTCAGATTCTAATCAGTAAAGTTCTAAAGACTAGAAGATGGAGACATGAAGACGCTGAGGCAGAGCAGCAGCTTTGTTCACATTAAAGCAGATGCTTTGTGTTTGCAGGTGTTCCAGAGCAGGCTTTGAACTTCTACAGACCCTGGGACCAGTACAAGAAGGGCTTCGGTAACCCTGCTGGAGAGTACTGGCTGGGTGAGAAACAATGACCACAAACACACACTACACTACCATAAAGAGACACTACACTACCATAAAGATACACAACACTACCACACAGATACAAAACTACCACAAAGATACACAATCCAACCATAAAGACAACAGTGAGTCTTGAAGCTCCAAAACCAAACCGCCTCCACAGTCTGAGTGCAGTCACTCTTTATGTCTTCTGGACATAAAGGTCTGTTGAAGAGTTTTCCTACTTTAATGTCAGTATTGGACTGAATCAATAACTCAGGTGACTGTTCCTCAGAAAACACCTGGACTACAAGTGTAAATATCCGGTGTGTGTGCAGGTCTGGAGAACATCCACCAGCTGACACGGCAGCGACGCTACGAGCTGCTGGTGGACATGGAGGACTTTGATGGGAGGAAAGCATCTGCCCGATACTCCTCGTTCTCCGTGGACGGCGAGTGTGACGGTTACGCCCTGCATGTGTCTGGATTCACCAACGGGAGCGCCGGTGAGTCAGTAAGAGCCTGGATACGAGCTCAGAGCAGGACGCTGATGGCATTTATTTGGTTTAGTAGAAAATATGGAAGCTGAATGTGTTTCTGTCCAGTTATCACCTCTGTCACCTTCAGAAGTCTGATGATCATCTAACCCTCTGACCTCTCTGTAGGAGACTCTCTGAGTACTCACAATGGACAGAGGTTCTCCACCTTCGACAAAGACCAGGACTCTGGTGGAGGGAACTGTGCCAGACTATTCCTGGGGGCGTTCTGGTACACTGCCTGTCACAGTACAAACCCTAATGGTGTTTATCGCTGGGGGGCAGATGGGACCCTCTATGCAGTTGGAGTGGAATGGTCCACCTGGAAGGGTTATGACTACTCCCTGAAGACCATCAGCATGAAGATCCGTCCTGTAAAGTAAACCTTCAGGACCAATCCACAGCAGAACATTGCGTGCTGTTTTCTGTCATGTAATCTCATCTAATCTTAGAAGCAAACTGGTGGTCTGATGGTTGCATCAGCTGCCAGCACAGTAACTAAAGCAGTCAGGTGATGGTGAATGTGAGCAGCTGCTGGCTGGAAAATCAACTTTGGTGGAGGTTTGATGTGAATCAATAAACAGGAAACTGGAGCCATGTGATGGAGTCACTTTGTCTTTGTGTCTGATTTTCATGATGAACCTGAAATGATCACAGACAGTCTGACACGTTTTGGTAACTTTGGAGACTTTGTCATTTAAAGTCCTCCATGTTTGGTTCAACTTTAGCTTTATTATGTTTTAAATTTGAATTTGGAAACTGCAGGACTTCATCTTCTGTTCAGTTAATACACACATTAGCTTATTTCATATTTTCACATCACAAGATAAAATGGGGAGCTACTTTTAAGCTAATGCTCATGTTAGCTTGTGGAATAAAGGAAGCTAAAGTTAGCTTCTGCCACAGATCAAATCCATAGACTCTATATATGTTTATATACAGTCTATGATTACATCTGTTTAATAGCACCTTTTAAAATGAGTGCAGCTGATCAAAGTGCTGCATGTACATTTAATAAGACAGACAGCAGCTAAAACAACTGCTCATAGCTGCCTACATGTTAGCCAGCTAGCTAGCTAGCTAAGACAGACTAACATTTTAGTTCCTGAAATACTGCACCATGTTAAGCTAAAGAGACAAAGTGTGTATTGTCCTCACAGTGAATCTTCCTGGTTTTACTGCTCATTATTATTCATTTCAACAACTTCTAAATTTTGACTTTAGCAGCTCTGGACAGCTCCTGTTAGCAGTTAGCTCTCATTAAAACACAGATGACATTTAGAAATCTGAAATGTCGTTTGGAGTCTAATTTTCAGTGTTGACATTTTTGTCTTTAAGAAGTACACAGTACATAATTAAATATTATGGAGCTCAGGGTAAAACTCCACAAAAAGCACATCTGTTTGAAAGAGGAGGACAAATGTTCATGTTTGGTCACAGGAAGCTTCAAAACGCTGACTTGACACGCAAAGCTTTTATTTTGGCTTCCCTCAGCGGAAGTTGTTGTGTTCTTGTGTAACTTGAAACGGTTTCGGTGATTGTTGAGAAACTACAGAAACTAACGGATGTTTTAACGTACCCCGTGTCTCTGTGGAGCCTCGGTTCGACCTCTTTTAAAGGAACTACTTTATCTTCCGCTGCAGATTGAAGGGAAACGGCGGATTTATCAACTCCGGGAAGGTTTTTGTTCGGCCGCTGAGAGGCGGAAGTTCCGGTCAAAGGTCCCAGAACCGGAACATCAACACAGCAGCAAAGAAAAGCAGAAGACGGTTACCCGCCTCCGGTGTCAGGTCTTCCAGCTTGCGGTTACCCTCCTCCGGTAACCGGTACTCTCCTCCCCGCTCCGCTCCGACATGCTCTCCGTGCTCTTACCGGGGGCTCTCTGCCTGCTCCTCGGCCGCCTCTCCGGCTCTTCACCGGCAGACATTCCGCACATCGCGGCGTACTTCGGCACCAAGACCCGGTACGAGGACGTGAACCCGCGGCTGCTGCAAGACGTTCTGTCCGTGAACATGTCGGTCCTGATGCCGCCGCCCACCGAGCGCTGCTCCCCGGTCCACCTCACCGCCGTCATCCGCCACGGCAGCCGCTACCCGACCGTCAAGAACATCCGCAGGATCCACAGACTGAGCGAGCTGGTCCGGACCGAGGCGGCCAGAGGCTCCGAGGGCTGGCTGCGGGACATCCAGAGCCGCTGGGAGGCCTGGTACACCGAGGACATGGACGGTGAGAGACCCGGAGACCTGCGCACCGTGAGCCGCCAGATAGTCCCAGGATAGTCTCCAGATACAATGTTAAAATACTACAGTAAATATGACAGTAAATATGACAGTTATACTGTTAAAGTACTACAGTAAATATGACAGTTATACTGTTAAAGTACTACAGTAAATATGACAGTAAATATTACAGTTATACTGTTAAAGTACTACAGTAAATATGACAGTTATACAGTTAAAGTACTATAGTAAATATGACAGTCAATATTACAGTTATACTGTTAAAGTACTACAGTAAATATTACAAATATAAAAGTGTTTGGTGATGATAATGGTGATGAAGGTGGTGATGATGATGATGATGATGATGATGATGAGGGTGCTCCTCCTCAGGTCAGCTGGTGATGAAGGGCAGGGAGGACCTCCTCCACCTGGCCGTCCGTCTGTCCGTCTTGTTTCCGTCTCTGCTGTCGGAGGAGAACGTGAGGAAGAGGATGGTGTCCTTCATCAGCAGCTCCAAGCACCGGTGTGTGAGCAGCGTGGAGGCGTTCCAGGACGGGCTGCGGCGCCGCGGTCGCCACGGTGAGGAGGGGCTCTGAGGCATGCTGGGAAACGCTGGCTCTGGTTCTGATGTTCACTGATGTTCTTGCTCCAGACGCTCCTCCAGAGTACGACCACCAGCTGGATGACGAGCTGATGCGCTTCTTTGAGCGTTGCCGTGGTTACGTGGAGGGCGTGGAGAACAACCGCACGGCGCTGATGGAGGTGGAGAAGTTCCAACATGGAGAGGAGATGGAGGCTGTCCGGAGGAGGATAGCTGAGAGGCTGGGCCTTCCTCAGCACCGCCTCACACCAGGTATACAGTATACACACTATATACACATTATGTACACAGTCTACAGTGCATGCACACAGTACACACCAGGTATGCAGTATATATACACTATGTACACACAATACACACAATACACACTATATACTAGGGCTGGGCGATATGGCCAAAAAATAAAATCTCGATTGTTTTTTTTTTTAGTCATCTTGGATGATTACGATTTTAATGGATTTTTGTTGTTTCTTTGTGGTCTGTTTGCTATGGCTAGTGCTAGCCATGCAGCACTCTTCCCATTCTTTAGGATGCCTCTGTCCGAGGTGCTGAAAGAGGTTAGTTGTGCTGCTACTCTTCGTTTTCACAGTACTTTAGCAAACCTTGCACATGACTGTAGTTTGTTCTGTGTCAGTCTTGTCAAAGCCGAACCACTTCCATATAATCGATGTAACATGAGGCCCTTTTCTGGCGACCAACTCTTCATCTGCTGTTCTGTCCACCATGACGGGGGTGTGAGCGTTTTGGTGGAAGGAGATGAGAGGTGGAAGCAAACGCCAGTGCACAAGTGGTGAAAGGCAGAAGAAGAATCTGTATTGTTATATATTTAAGCTCGCCTCGATTTTATGATTTGGCAAATTTTCAAGGTTTTAAAAAGGCGAATTAATCGAATTAATTCGATTTATCGCCCAGCCCTACTATATGCACAGTATTTACACGCAGTATGCAGCATATGCACATTATACATATTATACACTATATAGACACAATATACACACAGAATATGAACATTATACACATAGTATCTACACACACTGACACACAGAAAAATGCAAATCTCTCTGATAAACATCTGGAAACAGTCTAAAATAGTCCCTGATAAACATCTGGAAACAGCCTAAAATAGTCCCTGATAAACATCTGGAAACAGTCTAAAATAGCCCCTGATAAACATCTGGAAACAGCCTAAAATAGTCCCTGATAAACATCTGGAAACAGTCTAAAATAGTCCCTGATAAACATCTGGAAACAGTCTAAAATAGTCCCTGATAAACATCTGGAAACAGTCTAAAATAGTCCCTGATAAACATCTGGAAACAGTCTAAAATAGTCCCTGATAAACATCTGGAAACAGTCTAAAATAGCCCCTGATAAACATCTGGTAGATGTGAGCAGATGTTGAGGATGGAGACGTTCTAGAACTGAAGTTTGTCCCTGTGTTCCTGCCGTAGATCTGGTGGAAGCCGCCTTCTTCCTGTGTTCCTACGAGCTGTCCATCAGGTCCGTCCATTCTCCGTGGTGTTTCCTGTTTGACGAGAGCGATGCTAAGGTTCGACACATTAACGCAACGTTTCTGTTTGTTCTGATTAATGTGGAACACTGAATGGTTCAGAGCTGGTCCAGGTTTGATCAGAACATCTGAAGGTTTCCAGAACTAATAGAAGAGCCAGATATCAGGGTTATGGAGAAATCTGTCCCTCAGTCTTGTCTGCAGGTGTGCGGGTTAACTTCTCCTTCAGTCTTGTCTGCAGGTGTACGGGTTAACTTCTCCCCCAGTCTGGTCTGCAGGTCTACGGGTTTACTTCTCCCTCAGTCTGGTCTGCAGGACTATGGGTTAACTTCTTCCTCGGCCTGGTCTGCAGGTGTACGGGTTTACTTCTCCCTGGTTTTTGTCTGCAGGTTCTGGAGTACCAGTCAGACCTGAAACAGTACTGGAAACGCTCTCATGGTCATGTGATCAGCGGTCTGTCCAGCTGTCCGCTCTTCCATCACGTCTTCAGGACTCTCGATAAAGCCGGACGTCCTCGCAGGTCGGTGACCTTTCTATCGTCCATCAGAGCTGATCACTGATTGGCTGACTGATTATTGATCAGCTGATTGATTGATGGCTGACTAATTGATCGATTGATTGACTGATCAATTGATTGGGTGATTGACTGATTGATCGTGTCCTTCAGGTCCACCGATGCGTCTCCGGAGCCGGCCTCCATCTTGGTGGGTCACGCTGAGACGCTCCTCCCCCTCCTCTCCCTGCTGGGACTCTACAAGGACCAGACTCCGCCCACAGCCAGCAACTACCAATCACAGCACGGTATGCAAGCCCCGCCCATAACCACTACGTCCAATCAGAGACCAGAGAGTGACAAGTCTCTAAAAGAGAAATAAAATGTGTTGAAAATAATGGTATCAGTAAAAAAAAAAATCTGGAAGAAGAATAATAAATCACTGAAAGGAATTGAAACCTCTCAGAAAAATGAACACAATACCTGAAAATATGTCTCAAAATGTTAATAAAGCCTTGAAAATCGTAAGAAAATAGCTGAAAAACTTAAAATACTGAAGAAAGGTCTGGAAATAATGTAAGTCGGACTCTTGAACAATGTTTCTGAAAGATTTGAATAAAACAACAAATAATATCTAAAAGTTTTTGTTAAAATGAGTTGATAAGGGCTGATATCGGAGCTGCTGATCCTCAGCGGGACGTGTCTGAATCGTTGCCTTTGGTCTGAACTCTCCTGTCTCATCTCAGGTCGGACATTCCGGACGAGTCAGATTGTCCCGTACGCCGCCAACCTGCTATTCATACTGTTCGATTGCCAGCGAGGTCCGCGGCTGCAGCTGCTGGTCAACGAGTCACCGGTTCGATTCCCGGGGCTGCAGGATGACGCTCCGCTGTACCGCGACGTCCGGGCTGCCTACCGCCACCTGCTGGACGGCTGCGACTTCCACAGGGAGTGTGAGGGGAGGTCCGGGGGCCGGGGCCCCAACACTGAGCTCTGAGGGCCCCGACCTCTGAGGGCCCCGACCTCTGAGGGCCCCAACACTGAGCTCTGAGGGCCCTGAGCTCTGAAGGCCCCGACCTCTGAGGGCCCCGACCTCTGAGGGCCCCGACCTCTGAGGGCCCCGACCTCTGAGGGCCCCGAGCTCTGAGGACCCCGACCTTCGGACTACCATGGCCTTAACACACCTGTTGGACCAAGCCCCACCCCCTCACGGCCACTGTCCAATCACAGTCTGAACTCCAGTGTCTCATGTTTCAGCTGAAGTCCTGCAGAAACAGAATTATGGAAAATAATCTATTTATAAAACCTAAACCATCATGTATCCTCAGATGTTCTTCTCTGGACTGAGGTCTCCTCAGATGTTCTTCTCTGGACTAAAGTCTCCTCAGATGTTCTTCTCTGGACTGAGGTCTCCTCAGAATTTCTTCTCTGGACTAAAGTCTCCTCAGATGTTCTTCTCTGGACTGAGGTCTCCTCAGATGTTCTTCTCTGGACTAAAGTCTCCTCAGATGTTCTTCTCTGGACTGAGGTCTCCTCAGAATTTCTTCTCTGGACTAAAGTCTCCTCAGATGTTCTTCTCTGGACTGAGGTCTCCTCAGATGTTCTTCTCTGGACTGAGGTCTCCTCAGATGTTCTTCTCTGGACTAAAGTCTCCTCAGATGTTCTTCTCTGGACTGAGGTCTCCTCAGATGTTCTTCTCTGGACTGAGGTCTCCTCAGATGTTCTTCTCTGGACTACAGTCTCCTCAGATGTTCTTCTCTGGACTGAGGTCTCCTCAGAATTTCTTCTCTGGACTAAAGTCTCCTCAGATGTTCTTCTCTGGACTGAGGTCTCCTGCAGATGTTCTTCTCTGGACTGAGGTCTCCTCAGATGTTCTTCTCTGGACTGAGGTCTTCTCTTCCTGTAGATGTTTTCTATCTCCAGTAGCTGTGATGAGAATCTTTCTTACAGAATCGTTTTATCTTTAGTGGAGTTGATGAAGTGGTTTCAGGCTCAGGTTTGGTTCCTCATGGAGGTTTAAATCTGGAGGTTCTTCTGTTTTGTTTCTGGCGGATCGTCGTCGTACTGCTGGTTTATTTCTGAAGATGAGATGATGTTCTGACCTGCTGTGGGTTTTAGTTCAGACAGTTTTTCTTCTGTAATTTAAATCCTGGTCTTTAAAGGATTTGTTTCTCCAACTGAACTCTGTAGATTCAGGATTTCTTCGGTTAGAAGCAGCAGAACTGAAGGAACCTAAAGCAGGATGAGAACGTCTAGAAGCTCAGAGAAGATCCAACCTGCAGTAGATCAGGTGGAGCAGACCAGGAGTGGTGCTGTTAGTCTTAATTATTGCCTTGGAGCTGATGGAGGAAGCAGCTTCATCCTTAATTTATTCACCTTTTATCATGACTCTGATCTTCAGATGTTTTCCACGTCTTTGTGCCAAAATCGTGACTTTTGCGGGTTTCTTTGATCAAACTGGTTTTACTGGTGAACAGCTTTAATAAAAAGTTTTCACACTTCAGTTTGTTTACGTTCATTCTGGACAGTTTTTGAGTTGTGGACTATTTTATTAATCATTTTGAACAAACTCATTTTGTCCTTCCAGAACATTTTTGAGTAACTTTGGTCAAATTTCTCTCATCTTCAGACGGTTTTCGGTCTTTTTGATCGATTATCTTTGAGCCAAAATCGTGACTTCTGCAGGTTTCTTTAACCCTCCTGTTGTCCTCATTTACAGCACCAAAAAATTCAGTGTCTTCATCTGAAAAAAAATCCAAAAACTCAGCAAAAAAAATTTCCCAAATTTCAGAAAATTTGCAAAATCTTCAGGAAGAAAATTCCAATAATTCCTGAAAAGTTTTATTTTTAAAAAATCCCCCAAATTTGGCAAGAACATTCTTGTGAATATTTTCAAAAAATGAGTAAAAATCTTCCAAAAAAATATCTGTTGTGGTTACATATGTCAGTAAAACTTCTAGTATTTTCTTTAAGAACGTTCACATAAAAATCAACCAAAATCCAGCGAAATTCACTGGATTTTGGTTGATTTTTATGTGAACGTTCTTAAACATTTTTACAATTCCAAAAATGTTAAATGTGGACATCAGAAAATGTGTTTTTTCCCACATTTTCAAGCTTAAACTGGGTCATTTTGACCCACAGGACGACACCAGGGTTAACCAAACTGGTTTTACTGGTGGACGGCTTCAATGAAAGGTTTTCAGAGTAAGTTTTTCTTCCTGTGAACGACGTTTTATTTCCATTTGTCTGATTTAAACCAATGACATCATCAGTCCCGTTTCAAGCAGTTTATTACATCATCCAGCAGGTCTTACATCATAACTCACAGCCAATAAAATAAAAAACCCTCCTGAAGATTCTGGAACTTCGTCATCTTTCAGTTTTTCTCTTTTCCAGAACCAAACTAAACATTAATGATCCTGGTTCCTGTCCAACAGAACTGGAGAAAAAGTACACTTGATGAGAAACAGACACGTTTACGTCTTGATTTTTCACAGTAAACACTTTAAAACAGGAGAACCGGGCGGCGGCCCAGTTTAAAGGAGAATAAAGTAAAAACTCTGAAGTGGAAATGGGTTCCAGTGAAGGACGTTTAAATGCAGGTTTGTTCTTTTAAAGCACATTTTTATTGTTCTGATTAATGAACCCTTTAGGAAACAGAACCCACATTAAAGCCGTGGTTCTGCTCAGAATTTAGAGAACATTAAACTGTTTGAGCTCCACATAATTAAACTAAATTTCTGATAAATAAAAACCTGGTTAGGATTTTTCCTGTTTATTTGCTGATAAATAACCGTATTGATTACTGATCGGGGAGTCGCAGGTTTAAAAGTCTGACATCACCGCTGAGGATGGAGGCGTCTCCATGGCAACAGCAGCTGAGTCTCCTGGGTACCCCTCAGAGCGTCTCAGATGTGGGTCAAAGGTTCTGAGCTTCTGGTGGAGGCGGAGGAACCGTCCTGTGGGCTGCAGAGTTCTGGATTCTTCCACGGCTGGTTGTGGAAGCAGAGTGCCGCCAACAGGTTGGCTGCAGAAATAAAAACACGAAGCGGCGGCACACGGAGAACCCGGCAGTCGGGGATGGAACCCGCGGCAGCGATCAGTCCAGAGCAGCGTGCAGCAGAGCGCCGTGTCCGCCAGCCGACTTGGACTTCTTCATCTTACCAATGGCCTTCTGCAGGTCGGACTGACGGATGGGACGGATGAAGTCCTCTGAAGCACTGAGAGATCAATAACACAGATTAGAACCGATCGATAACCCATATTCATCAGCAAATACCACAAGGATCTGAAGGACCATCACATTTGTTTGTTTGTTTCAGATTCTCATTGACAGTTTTCAGTCCTAAAAGGTCAACAGAAACACCTTCATTAGACTCCATCAGGGTTTAACTCCTCAACAGGAGATCCAGTTCTACATTCTGACGAGATGAAATGAGTCAACTGGAGAAAAATAAACTTCTCCAGATGAAAAACCTCCTGCCAACAATAAAGTTCACCCACAATGACCTTTTAAAGTTTCTCTGGTGGATTATCAGAAACACATCCATGGAACTAATGATTGTTTGTAGGACCGACAACTGGAGAAAGTTCTAGAGTAGACCTACCGACAACTGGAGAAAGTTCTAGAGTAGACCTACCGACAACTGGAGAAAGTTCTAGAGTAGACCTACCGAGAACTGGAGAAAGTTCTAGAGTAGACCTACCGAGAACTGGAGAAAGTTCTAGAGTAGACCTACCGAGAACTGGAGAAAGTTCTAGAGTAGACCTACCGACAACTGGAGAAAGTTCTAGAGTAGACCTACCGACAACTGGAGAAAGTTCTAGAGTAGACCTACCGACAACTGGAGAAAGTTCTAGAGTAGACCTACCGACACCTGGAGAAAGTTCTAGAGTTGAAATCCTGACAACTGGAGAAAGTTCTAGAGTAGACGGACTGACAACTGGCCCAGTTGTCAGTCCGTCTACTCTAGAATATTCTCCAGAGGACGTTCTCCTCTATGGACTTCAAGGACCTTGAACTCTGGAGATATTCCCAGTCTGAAGGTAGAACTCTGATCATTGATAAAGAACCTGAAGGTTCTGAGAAGGTTCTACTGATGGGTCGGTCGTACCTGTCGCTCTGGTTGTGGACGAAATCTCTGACACACAGCAGCGCCGCATCACGACACATTTCTCTAAGGTCACTTCCTGAGAAACCATCCGTTTCCTTGGCAACGTCACTTAGATCCACCGACGAGTCGATCTGCAGGCAGACAGGAGCAATCAAACTCCAATGATCTGATCAGAACCAGAGGGGTCGATCTGATTCAGGATCAGGAGAACCCTGAACTGATACAGTGGAAAGGGGGAACTGGTTCTTGGAGGATTTAACTCACGCTCTCATTCTCCAGGATCAGCCCCAGGATCTGCTCCCGCTGCCTCACACTCTGCAGAAAAAGAAGATTGTGAGTTGTGGTTCTGATCCTTCAAGTTCTGCTGGTTCTGGTGGGGCTACGTACCGGCTGGTTGATGTGGAACCTGGTGGGCATCCTCCTCATTATGGCAGAATCCAGGTCCTGGGGCCGGTTGGTGGCGCCCATAATGATCACCTGACACAAAACCTCTGTCAGTCGTCTTCAGAGCACACCAGACCCCGCCCACCCGACAGGTGACAGCCTACCTGGCAGTGATGGTCGGTGTCCAGTCCATCCCACAGACTCATGAACTGAGCCTTCATCATGGCCGTGGCCTCATGGTCCGAGCTGGAGCGGCTCCTCAGGAACGAGTCTGATCAACAGAAACACAGTTCTGACACCTGCTGGACGGAGGAGGAACTGCAGCCTCTGGGCAGTCCACGCCCCTCAGCCAACAGACAACACCCATCATTGACCAGACTGCACCCTTCTTGCTTCAGGCCAAACCCTCCTGCTTTAAGCCACACCCCCACTAACTGACCACTCACCGATCTCATCGATGAAGATGATTGACGGCTGCAGTTTGACAGCCAATGAGAACACGGCAGCAGCCAGTTTCTGCGACTCTCCGTACCATTTGTCCGTCAGTGTGCTCGGCTGCAGGTTGATGAAGCGAAACCCTGCCTCCTTGGCCGTCGCCTTGGCGATCAGTGTTTTACCGCATCCAGGGGGCCCGTACAGCAGCACACCTGTTACCATGACAACAGGATGAAATTATGGTCTGGTAGAGGTCTGAACATTATCCCTGATTGGTTAACGAGCTGACAGGTGATTGGTTAATGAGCTGACAGGTGGGCAGGGCCTGACCTTTGGGTGGCTGCAGCAGTCTGGATCCCTGGAACAGGTGTCTCTTCTGGACAGGTAAGATGACGGTCTCCTTCAGCTCGGTGATGACCTCGTCCAGCCCAGCGATGTCCCTCCAGGTGATCTGCACACAGAGGTCAGAGGTCATGTCTCACCTGTCGGACCTGCTGGCCTGAACACACCTGGACGGAGAAGGTACCTGCATGCTCAGCGGGTCCACCAGGTGAGCAGCGATGCTCATCTCATACTCCGACAGCTTCACGTTCTTCACTCCGATCTGACGCATTAGCTTCTCTGCCTGACACACACAGAAACTGACCAATCAGAGGCTGTCCTGGAGCTCTCAGCCAATCACATGATCCTCTTCATCATTTAAAGAAAACACCTGATTTCCGCCCGCAGATTTCTGAATTACTTTGACTGGTCAAATATCTGAAACTGAATAACTTCCCAACAGTTTTCATTTTCAGTTTACAGAAAAACAAAGCAGGAAAAAGTTAAAAACGATCGATGAAAAAAATGAAAAAGTTGAGATATTTTCCATTTTTTCTTAAAAACGACGAACAGGTGGAAGAAACAGTTTCTATTTCCTGACAAACTGCTGCAGCTCCAACTAATTCTGGATTTTATCAGTATTTAGAAAAGTAAAGACGGCAGCTTTGATCTGAATGGAAACAGCTTCGTCAGGAAAATTGTTTAAGAAGAACCAACGACTGACTGACTTCAGGAAGTTGATTCCTTGAAGGTTTTGCTAACAGGAAGTAAACATCTAAGAAGACCTGTGGAGATGTCTCCATCATCAGGTCCTGGTAGTCATAGGAGCTTCAGGAGAAACATCTTCCAGAACCTCCAGTTGGTTTCTCCTGAAGCTCCTACCATCTCCTCATCCTCTAGATGTTTTTCTATCTCCATGTTTCCTCTCTACTCTGCTCATCAGCTGTAGAAGATGTTTCTCGATGCTGAATGGATCTTGAACAACCTACTCCTCTGTTCTCTGTTTGTGCTGCATTTATATTATTGACATTTTTATCATTTTGGATGTTTAGTAAATCATTTTGAGCCATTTTGGACACGTTTCTTTGTAATTTTGGACAATTTTACAATATATTTGGACAAATTCTGAACCATTTTCTGCAAGTTTTGAGTCAACCTTTAAGAGATTCTTTCAACCTTCCAGAGACGTCCCGCTGGTTTCTAATAAAACCATCTCTCACCTGTTTCTGAGCCTCCACCTTCTGCTTCCTGGTCGGGTCGATGGCGTCCACCATCCACTTGATGGTAAAGTAGGTGACGGCTCCAAATATGGTCAGACGGAAGAGCAGGCCGATGACCTCATTCCTGCCCAGAGGACGGGTGATGTTCTCAGCGGGAACCTCCCTCAGCACCATGCTGACACTCAGCTGTTCTCTAGGTGCTGCAGGAACAGGGTTAGTCATCAGCAGCTTTCACTTTCACTCTACAGCCACCTGACGGAAACATTCAAGTTCACATTTAGTGTTTCTGGTTCAAACCTCTTCTGTTCAGGAAGACGCTTATCTTCAGCTGAAGATCAAAGATCGAATCTTTGATCATCAGCTGACTGACCGTCTTTCTACCAGAACCCAGAATGAATCATCAATACAATAATAACTTTATTAATCCCAAAAGAGAAATTCAATTGTCTGGGGTCTCATCTGTTGACTTTAGAATTAAATAATATAATTGCTAATCAGAGGTTTCTAGAACCACTAAAGTCACCAAACTGCTGTTTATTAGCAACTATGATGACCGGAAGCTGCTGCTGGTAAACTGGTTCTGATCCTGTTGGTTTTAATTCTGTTCGGGATCAGACTCCAGTTTTCAACTTCAATTGGCTCAAAAAGTCATTTTGAACCCAGCCGAATGGAAGAGCAACTTTCGGTGCCTCGGCTCTGATGTCCAGTTCCGGTCCACAGATGTGTCTGTCGGACCGAAAGGGGAAAAGTTCTTAAATCGAACAAAAGTTGAACGGATTTTAGTGAACAGTTCTCATCACCGGAACCGTCCGTACCAAACTAACCGGGCTGCCCTTCATCTGTCAACTGACACACCGGGGCCCGTCCCAGACCTCCCGGAGGCCCTCGGGCCCCCCTTTGGGCCCCCCGGTGCCGCATCATGAAACCGAACGGACGATGAGAGAGGCTAGCTTTAGCATTAGCTTGACCTTCTGGTTTCCCCGGTGTTACGGAGCGGCTCAACACCGGATAAAGACACGGATTTATCCGCTGCGGATCACCGGTGACACCGGGAGAAGAGAACACCGGGAACCGAGAGTTTCTCCGGTAAAATGAGAGCCTCACCTCCCGCTGACAGTCCGGTACTTCCTCGGTTTCTTCTTCGGAGGTTCTCGTGCGGCAACTGGATGCTTCTTCTTCTTCTACGGTCCTTTAACCGGAAAACCAAGTTAAGACTCAACACTGCCTCCTACCTAGTATTTCTACTGCCTCCTACCGAGTATTTCTACTGCCTCCTCCCGAATACTTTTACTGCCTCCTACCGAGTACTTTTACTGCTATCTACCGTGTACTTTTGGATCTGACTTCAGTGTATACTTGTACTGTAGGTACTCCAGTACTCGAGCTGCAGTACCGCTCTCTGACCTGCGAGTGTCGCTGTCTTCCCGCTGATCTACTCAGAGGTCCGTCCAGTGGATCAGTCTCCGGTTCTCCTGCGCCGTTAAATCACCGGACTCCCGGACCCGGTGGATGCCCGGTAAAGCGGCAGCTGTTCGGCCGAGGCCCTGCCGCTGCGGCCCGGGGCTTGTTACGTAACGTCCGGTGGTTGCCAGGTCTGAGGGGATTCAGGTGTCTACCGGAGGTTTACAATGGAAGGATGACGTCATCAACACCTGGCAACCCCGTGGTGACAGGATGCGTTTGGTCCACAAGAAGCGTCATCAAGTCAGACAGTGAAGCAGCAACACAGGGCGGTGAGCTTTACAAAATAAAAGCCCAGCTCATGATGATGTAATCTGTAGTTTTACTGGGATTAATAAACCATCAGAAATACTAAGGCTTTAATGTAGATGCGATTTTTAATTAAAAATAGACAACATGCTGATCAAATGGATTACTAAAATGAACTAAATTTAATAAAAAATATTCACATTTAAATAAAAATACAGAAGGGCTGCACAGTGAGCTAGTGGTTAGCACTTTCGCCTTGCAGCAAGAAGCTCCCCGGTTCAAATCCTGGCCTGGGCCTCGGATCTTTCTGCATGGAGTTTGCATGTTCTCCCTGTGCATGCGTGGGTTTTCTCCGGGTACTCCGGCTTCCTCCCACAGTCCAAAAACATGCTGAGGTTAATTGGTTACTCTAAATTGTCCGTTGGTGTGAATGTGAGTGTGATTGTGTGTCTGTATATGTAGCCCTGTGACAGACTGGTGACCTGTCCAGGGTGTCCCCTGCCTTCACCCGAGTCAGCTGGGATAGACTCCAGCACCCCCCATGACCCTAGTGAAGATAAAGTGGTGTATAGAGGATGGATGGATGGATAAAAATACAGAAGTATTTAGTGTTATCTAGGTGAGACAGTAACATATGCAGCTTTCTGCAGATTCTCATAGAACATGATGGAAACACTTCTGATCTGCTGGATTTTAATGTTTGAGTTTGATTCTCTTTTTAATGTACAACACAAAGTTAATCTTGCTGTCTGAACTGTGTCATATCAGTGGTTTGTTATTAAATGAATATTTTTGTTTTATTGTAAATTTCTGGAACACAATGCGTTTATTTCAGTTTGAACTGCAGTAATACTTTATTCAGCATCATTACCAGTGTTACTTCTTATTTTTAATTCTGTCACTGAGTGCTGTACTGATATATCGTTGCCATTCTATTTCGCCCTACATTCATTCCGGTGTTACTGTATTTTAATATGTGAACATACTGAGTGCTATCAGGTTCTATCAGGTCATTACAAAGTGTCTGTTGCTCTGTTTTGTTGTTTCAGCTGTTTCTACTGTTTTATTATTTTTCTCAAACAGTCTACAGGTTCTGACTTCTGTTAAATTGGAGCTTCAAATTAAGGGGATTCAGATGCTTCTGAATCCCTTTAGAAGGGGAACTTTGTTTTTTTTCAACCTGGGGTCTGTTTTCATATGTCATTTTATACATGTGAGTGATGGAGAAATGAATTTTCGACATAGCTCCAGTATTTAGCCAGGCAGGCAGCTTAGCAGCTCAGCTAGCGAAAAGTATGGGGCAACTTGCCCCGCCCCCCGTCAAAGTCCACCCTAACGTGCCCTCATCACGCGATAGCTCGCGCCAAAACACTGGTGTTGGCGCGAGCTATCGCGCGATTTTGGAACAAGATTTGCTTTCTAGCGTCCTGAGATTTGGATACAGACCACAACAAAGAGCGATCGCCAAGTAATGCGGAGGTTTTCGTTCACTTCTCATCTCTAGTATGTTGTGGGACACTCGTTGAGACTATCCGAGCCGGTCAGTGTGGGACAAAACGCACGTTAGGGCGGACTTTGACGTGGGGGGGCAAGTTGCCCCATACTTTTCGCTAGCCGAGCTGCTAGCTGAGCTGCGAAGCTGCCTGCCTGGCTAAATACTGGAGCTATGTCGAAAATCCATTTCTCCATCCCTCACATGTATAAAATGACATATGAAAACAGACCCCAGGTTGAAAAAAACCGAAGTTCCCCTTTAACCTAAAACTTCTGAAGTTTGTCCTCCCCTCCCAGAAAGGCAGAAAAATGAAATGGGGATGGTCTCCTTTTTTCTCCAGGACTGAGGAGCCTCGAGCCCCGTTGTCTGTGTAGTCATCTTCACCAGAAACACAGCTGCTCTTCAATATCTCATGAAGTTTTGAGTCAGTCTTTGTTTTGAAGGCGGCAGGATGCGCGCCGCTCCTGCCGCCGCCTTGATGTGTGCGTCGTCGCGTCTGCCGCTCTGCTCTGCCGCGCGGAGAGATTTTCTCTCTGCCGATCTGCGTCCAATCACGGCGGCTGCGCTGCGCTCTGAGGCCGGGAACCGTCCGACTGGATCCGTCCGACGCCTGGAGAACCAGCTCCGCACCGAGGAACGACCCGCGGATGGTTTTGTCTTACCGGGCGGGGGACCTGGAAAGCGGGGCCCGCAGCGGGAGCAGGGAGGAGGCCCCGACGCCGCCTTGTTCTGACCCAGAAAACAGCACCGACGGCCGGGCTGCCTGTCAACTAGCAGGCCGGCTAGCATCTGGAGCACCGCAGCTCGCAGGGAGGCACCGAGGAGGACGGATAACGGGGTCGTTTTAAACCCCGTTAGGACCGAGTTTTTGGCTCTTGTGTGTCACCGGAAGAATATTTTGCTTAATTTTATTATTTTCTAAACCTTCTGGAAGGCTGCTGGCCAGCTAGCTCCGGGCTAGCCGTCCCAGTTAGCTTCTCTCCCCGGCAACTGGACAGCGGAGGCTCCGGAGGAGTCCAGGCGGTCTTCGGTGCTTTCCGACCCGGTAGTAGACCTCACCGGAGGCCGGGGACTCCAAAAATGGCTGCCGCCTTAATCAAAGAAATCGTGAGCCGGAATAAAAGGCGATACCAGGAGGACGGCTTCGACCTGGACCTGACCTGTATCCTTCAATACAGAAATCCGTTCAGAAAAGTAGAGACTTAGTGAAGCGGGCACACGGTAGAACGGTCCGGACGTCCAGAACCAGTCAGCTGCAGGCTTTATCTGCTGGAGAAGCTAGAAACACAGAAAGGTGTCCGGAGTCAATTTCTGTCTGTGGGGGTGGTGTTTGCCTTATATTCGGCTAATGTTCTGCTGATGTTCTTCTGAAATTTTGCTGATGTTGTAGCGATGTTCTGCTCGTGTTGGGCTAATATTCTGGGGATGTTCTGCTGATGTTCGACTAATGTTCTGCTGATGTTTTGCTCATGCTGGGCTAATAGTCGGCTAATATTCAGCATTTGTTCGGCTAGTATTCGGCTGATGTTCTGCTTCTATTCAGCGGATGTTCGGCTAATGTTTGGCTAATAGTCGGCTAATATTCTTCTGATCTGCTAATATTCGACTGATGTGCGGCTAGTATTAGGCTAATGTTCGACTAATATTAGTGATGCAGGGAAAGATGGGTATTATCTTGGGAGCTCTTTGATGTGTTTTACAGTTAAAAGTAGGAGTTACTAGCATGCTAAGCTAACAGCTGGATATAGATCATTAATCCACTTCAGCTGTCAGGATAGAATTAATTGTCCACATAATAATCAATATTAGTAACTGATTAGAACTAACAGAACAATCACAGCTTCTGAAATGTGAATATTTATTGATTTTGTTATTGAGTGACATTAAAGTGATCCTGTCTGATTTTCTGTTTCCATTGAGACAGAAAGATAATTTTTCAGCTACTAAACTACTCAGCAACTATATTAATAATAATAAATTTGAGTTATTTTTCATTAAAACAGTCTAAATTCTGTGATTTCAGCTCCTTAAAGTGAACATTTTCTGGTTTCTTTCCTTCTCTGTGACAGTAAACTGAAGATCTTTGCACATTTGAGGAAACTGATGCACATTTTTCAACATTCATAATAATAATAATAAATAATCATGAGTTCATCAGCTCTAGAACAAACCGTCATCAAACCAAACTCCATTAGAAAACAGTCTAATTTAAATCCAGGTTGTGTCCAGGTAAACGTTCTCCAGGTGTTTCCTGAACGCAGTGAGCAGACATTTATCCGAACATCATAGCGATGGGTTTTCCTGCGGAGCGTCTGGAAGGAGTTTATAGAAACAACATCGATGACGTCGTTCGGTGAGTTCACCTTTGATTCCTCTTCACCTGTTGATGTGGCAGGTAAAGGTGTAAGAGAGACAAAAAAGTACTAGAAATAGATGAAAAACCACAAACTTTTCAGTTTTATTTAAACACCTGAATGCAGCGCCTTCAGTCAGCTGAATGTTAGAGAGAATAAAAGCTGTTGGTCTTTTTGTGTCTTTCAGGTTTTTAGATTCAAAGCACAAGAATCACTATAAGATCTACAATCTGTAAGTCCTCACTGCTGCTGCTCATTTTATTCTGTCTGTGAAAGAACTTTAGCAAAAGCTCTGAATCCAGAAACATCTCAGAAGGAGTCGAGCCTGTGAACTCCACAGATGAAGCTGCTCCGTGTGTTTCCATGTCAGCTAGAGGAGATGTCATTATTCATCTCTGAACCAACAGAACAGAGATGTAGCTTTATTACACCATCTAATCACCGAATAAACACCTGCAGCAGATGTTCCTCTGCTGCAGGTGCCTGGTTCTGTGAACCAACAGAACCAGGAAACTACAATTGTACGTTCAGTTTTCTGTCTAAAGTTCTGCAGCTCTGTGGAACCAGAACAACATGAAAAGGGAGAGAGCTCAGAGAGAGAAAAAAGAAGTAAAATAACCCCAAAAATGCAAACAACAGCATAGTGTTCCAAAGAGACCAAACAAATGACCACACAGAACAAGTAAAATGACCAAATGTGACGTAAAACCAACTCTGAACTAATGTTGTTGGAGGTTCTCAGTCATCCAGGTCCTGGTAGTCGGAGGAGCGTCAGGAGAAACCAACTGGAGGATTTGGAAGACGTTTCTGGAAATGTCCTCAGCAACCTCCAGTTGGTTTCTCCTGAAGCTCCTACCATCTCCTCATCCTGTAGATGTTCTTCTATCCCCATGTTTCCTCTCTGCTCTGCTCATCAGCTGTAGAAGATGTTTCACCATGCTGAATATGCCGCTGAGTCGTGTTCCCTTCATGTTTAACTGGAACATTGAACTGTAACCTGCACAGTACATCAGAGGGACAGCACATGTTAGAGGCTTTGGAGATAAAGTCAGAGAGGCCAGACTGAGATGGTTCAGACATGTCCAGAGGAGAGAGAGTGAATATATTGGTAGAAGGATGCTGAGTTTCCCACTGCCAGGCAGGAGGCCTAGAGGAAGACCAAAGAGGAGGTTTATGGATGTGGTTAAAGAGGACATGAAGGTAGTTGGTGTGAGAGAAGAGGATGCAGCAGACAGGGTTAGATGGAGGCAACTGATTCACTGTGGCGACCCCTGAAGGGAAAAGCCGAAAGGAAAAGAAGAAGAACTGTAACCTGCACTGACACCTCTGTTCTCTGTTTGTACTCGTGTTCATGTTTTAAACTCCTGCTATCTGAAACCTGCTGCTGTAAATCTGCTTTCTGTCCACAGCTGTGCAGAGCGACACTACGACACGGCCAAGTTCAACTGTCGAGGTGAGTGTGGGGGAGGCGTGGCGGCTGCCTGGGTCGGTCCAGGGGTGTCGAGGCGTCTCTCAGCCTGATGACTCTCCTTGTCCCTGCAGTGGCTCAGTATCCATTCGAGGACCACAACCCTCCCCAGCTGGAGCTCATCAAGCCATTCTGTGAGGACCTGGACCAGTGGCTCAGCGAGGACGAGCAGCACGTCGCCGCCATCCACTGCAAGGCCGGCAAGGGGCGCACCGGCGTCATGATCTGCGCCTACCTGCTACACCGCGGGAAGTTCCAGGAGGCCCAGGAGGCGCTCGACTTCTACGGAGAGGTCCGGACCCGCGACAAGAAGGTAACAGATAAAGTACCAGAAAGAGATGAGAAAGTACCAGAAAGAGACTAAAACTACCGGAAAGAGACTAAAATTACCAGAAACAGACAACAAACTATCAGAAATAGACAACAAACTATCAGAAATGGACTAAAACTACCAGAAAGAAAAGAACAACTGCCATAAAAAGACAAAAAAACTACCAGAAAGAGACAAAAAACTACCAGAAAGAGCTGACAAAACAATAGAAGAAATGAACTACGTGACAGAACCCAACCACAGGACAACAACAAACTGCAGAACCTCAGCTGTTAGATCAGAGTCGAAGCTGTCGAGCTGAATCTGCAGAAACTCCAAGTCCTGAAGTGTGTTTTCAGAACAACAGCTGTGGTTCTTATGGTTCTGTGTTCAGGGCGTGACCATCCCCAGCCAGCGGCGCTACGTCGTCTACTACAGCTTCCTGCTGAGGAACCAGCTGCAGTACAAACCCATCGCTCTGCTGTTCCACAAGATGCTCTTTGAGACCATCCCCATGTTCACCGGAGGAACCTGCAGTGAGTCTGTCTTCATGTTCTCTGTTCTCCTGCAGACTCTCAGTGTTCTCTGTTCTCCTGCAGACTCTGTGTTCTCTGTTCTCCTGCAGACCCTCAGTGTTCTCTGTTCTCCTGCAGACTCTCAGTGTGCTCTGTTCTCCTGCAGACCCTCAGTGTGCTCTGTTCTCCTGCAGACCCTCAGTGTGCTCTGTTCTCCTGCAGACCCTCAGTGTGCTCTGTTCTCCTGCAGACCCTCAGTGTTCTCTGTTCTCCTGCAGACCCTCAGTGTGCTCTGTTCTCCTGCAGACCCTCAGTGTTCTCTGTTCTCCTGCAGACTCTGTGTTCTCTGTTCTCCTGCAGACCCTCAGTGTTCTCTGTTCTCCTGCAGACTCTCAGTGTGCTCTGTTCTCCTGCAGACCCTCAGTGTGCTCTGTTCTCCTGCAGACCCTCAGTGTGCTCTGTTCTCCTGCAGACCCTCAGTGTGCTCTGTTCTCCTGCAGACCCTCAGTGTGCTCTGTTCTCCTGCAGACCCTCAGTGTGCTCTGTTCTCCTGCAGACCCTCAGTGTGCTCTGTTCTCCTGCAGACCCTCAGTGTTCTCTGTTCTCCTGCAGACCCTCAGTGTTCTCTGTTCTCCTGCAGACCCTCAGTGTTCTCTGTTCTCCTGCAGACCCTCAGTGTTCTCTGTTCTCCTGCAGACTCTCAGTGTTCTCTGTTCTCCTGCAGACCCTCAGTGTTCTCTGTTCTCCTGCAGACCCTCAGTGTTCTCTGTTCTCCTGCAGACCCTCAGTGTTCTCTGTTCTCCTGCAGACCCTCAGTGTTCTCTGTTCTCCTGCAGACCCTCAGTGTTCTCTGTTCTCCTGCAGACCCTCAGTTCGTGGTGTACCAGCTGAAGGTGAAGATCCACACGTCAACTCCGACTCACACCAGGAGAGAAGATAAACTGATGCTGTTCGAGTTTCCTCAGCCACTGCCCGTCTGTGGAGACATCAAGGTGGAGTTCTTCCACAAACAGAACAAGGTCATGAAAAAGGTGAGCATGAGGAACTGATCTTCCATCATCCAGAGTTTCAGGTTTAGATCAGTTAAAGGTCGGAGCTGTTGAGTCATTTTGAATAAATGCAGCTAAATCTTCCGAAAGTTCCTCAGAACATCTGGTTCTTCATCTTCAGGAACTTTATCAATGATCAGACTTCTACCTTCAAGCTGTGAATGATTCCACATTTCTAGAACTTTCTCCAGTTGTCGGCAGGTCTGCACGAGAACTTTCTCCAGTTGTCGTAGGTCTACACTAGAACTTTTTCCAGCTGTCTGTAGGTTTGCTCTAGAACTTTATCCTGGTGTCAGTAGGTCTACTCTAGAACTTTTTCCAGCTGTCTGTAGGTTTGCTCTAGAACTTTATCCTGGTGTCAGTAGGTCTACTCTAGAACTTTCTCCAGGGGACGTTCTCCTTTCCTGCTTCCAGTCTTTAAGTTTAGTCTCACTTAGAACATTCCGGGTCCTTGAAGTCCATAGAGGTGGGTCCAGATTTATCACTTTTTAATGGACTTTTCCCATTATTTCTAAGCCTCAGAACTTCATCAGTCCAGCAGATACAACCATGACATTAAATCTGAACATCTCATCAGCCTCCTTTTCTTCTGTCCTCCAGGAAAAGATGTTCCATTTCTGGGTCAACACGTTCTTTATCCCTGGGCCCGAGGAGAACCTCGACAGGATGGAGAATGGCAGCGCCGGGACGCTGCGAGACTTGACCGACAGAACGCACCAGAACCTGGCGATGATGACAGCGGGCAGCGAAACCAACGACAGAGAATATCTGGTTCTGACCCTGACCAAGAACGACCTGGACAAGGCCAACAAGGACAAGGCCAACAGGAACTTCTCCCCCAACTTCAAGGTAAGACTTGGATTTGCTGGTAGGAAACGGAACCCGGTGTTCATAGAGGTTTAGATGTTGGTCTCTATAGAGGTCTAGATGTTGATGTTCACAGAGGTCTAGATCAGGGGTCCCCAAACTTTTTCCTGTGAGGGCCGCATAACTTTTCCCTTCTCTGGTGGGGGTGGGGATCAGTTTGCAACAGAAAAAATGTGACGATCGCAGGGGTGCCTAAACGTAAACATTGTTCTCCAGAAAGCCACACATAACCAAATATTAATAACCCTTTCCGGGATCTTCACAGAAAAACAAATCAGGAAATATATAACAACACTATTTATGAAATAAATAATAACCAAGTAACCCTCTCTAGGTTCTTCACAGAAAAAAAAAAGTCAGGAAATATATAATAACACTTTTTATGAAATAAATAACTAATTACCCTCTCTGGGTTCTTCACAGAAAAAAAGTCCGTGGAACATTAATTTTCTGTTGTGCCATGCACAATCTTAAAGGCATTATGGAAGTTGTTTTTTTTTTTTTGTTTAATTTGTCTGATTCACATAAAATGAATATACTGACCTTTAGTGGACTTGTATGTATGGTCTCTAAAAGAATTTAAAAAAATAAATAAAATAACTGTGGACATGGCAGGACCTGAAAAACATCAGCCAATCAACGCGCTTGGACCGAGGCGTTTGGTTTGCTCCCTTTCCTGTCAATCACAAATCTTCCGGCTCAGGCCTAGTTACGTAGATTGCGTACGCCTTGGACTTACGTGTTTTCTGTATGTGTTGCTTTGGTATAGCTTCATAGTTAGCTGGAGACTTGTTTTGCTCATCTTTTTTTACATAATGGCAGACAAAGATCCAGGGGGACCCAGCCGTAAAAGACAACTTCACGAGTCCTACGCAAGTTTCTGGAGGGGGGCGTTTCTTCGTAAATGTTAAGAGGGGGGAGGTTAGAGGGGGCTGAGGGAGAGGTTGTATGTGCGCATGCTACGTTCAAAGTCGTAGGAAATTAAATCTCCTCTAATGCCTTTAACAGGTGAAAGTTCAGCTTAGTTGTCAGAGCAGAATCTCTGACTTAAATGACTCATATGGGCAGTGTCTCAAAGGTCTTCCAAGGTTTCTGCTACAGTCACTCTGCAGCGGCAGCCCGCTGCTACTAAAATTCCAGCGCCGTCCTTTAATTTTTTTATTTTTTAATCGTTGCAAATACTCCAACGCCACATGTCTCACCTTCACAGCAGTCTTACACTGTGTCGGGTACTCGCGAGTACTACTGCAGATAACTGTGGTGCTCTCAGTATCTACTCTTTGTGTGTGCGGGGGCGGGGGGGCGAGCGGGGAGCCTGCCGCCTACAGAAAAAAGTCCTAGAGGAAACACTGATGTAGGTTCCAGTAGAATGTCATGTTCTATGTGTGTATTAGTCTCGATCGCGTGGCCAGGCTGAAAAAAAAATCATAATGTGTCTCTGGTGTTGTTCATGGGGCCGGGCCAAATGTGGAGGGCCGTAGTTTGGGGACCCCTGGTCTAGATGTTCACAGAGGTCTAGATGTTCGTAGAGGTCTAGATGTTCGTAGAGGTCTAGATGTTCGTAGAGGTCTAGATGTTCGTAGAGGTCTAGATGTTTGTAGATGTTCACAGAGGTCTAGATGTTCACAGAGGTCTAGATGTTCACAGAGGTCTAGATGTTTGTAGATGTTCACAGAGGTCTAGATGTTCACAGAGGTCTAGATGTTCACAGAGGTCTAGATGTTCACAGAGGTCTAGATGTTCACAGAGGTCTAGATGTTTGTAGATGTTCGCAGAGGTCTAGATGTTCGCAGAGGTCTAGATGTTCGCAGAGGTCTAGATGTTCGCAGAGGTCTAGATGTTCGCAGAGGTCTAGATGTTCACAGAGGTCTAGATGTTCGCAGAGGTCTAGATGTTCGCAGAGGTCTAGATGTTCACAGAGGTCTAGATGTTCGTAGAGGTCTAGATGTTCGTAGATGTTCACAGAGGTCTAGATGTTCGCAGAGGTCTAGATGTTCGCAGAGGTCTAGATGTTCGCAGAGGTCTAGATGTTCGCAGAGGTCTAGATGTTCGCAGAGGTCTAGATGTTCGCAGAGGTCTAGATGTTCGCAGAGGTCTAGATGTTCGCAGAGGTCTAGATGTTCGCAGAGGTCTAGATGTTCGCAGAGGTCTAGATGTTCGCAGAGGTCTAGATGTTCACAGAGGTCTAGATGTTCGTAGAGGTCTAGATGTTCGTAGATGTTCACAGAGGTCTAGATGTTCACAGAGGTCTAGATGTTGATGTTCATACAGGCGTAGATGTTGCTGGTAGATGAACAGTTCAAAGATGCTTCATGTTAAATTTAACCACATCTGAGGCTGATCTTACTGAGCAGCACCGAGTTCTTAATCAGACTCTCTCCATCGGTTCACCTTCTGTTTTCTGCTTCAGGTAAAACTTTATTTCACTAAGACGGTGGAGGAAGGATCGAACTGTGACGCCGGCAGCACGTCGGCCTCGGTGACGCCGGACGTCAGCGACAACGAACCAGATCACTACCGTTACTCCGACACGACGGACTCGGACCCTGAGAACGAGCCGTTCGAAGACGACCACCACAACCAGATCACTAAAGTCTGACACACGTGTACATATATACATATAAATATATATATATATATATATACATATACGTATACACAGTATGTATGTATGTACACACAGCGCTGAACCGCAGCCTGCAGCCGGCTGTGGTTCTCTAACGGGGAATAAAACCAACTGATGGACCACAGCTGATCTGAGAGACTCTGCATTCAAAGAGCTCCGGTCAGAACGTAAGCCCCGCCCCTTCCTGTCTTCTACTCTGTGAACACCTGGACAATCATGGCGGTCGGAGGTGAGGGGCGAGGCCAACCGAGTGACGGATGAATGGACAAACGGGAGGTTTGAGAAATTAAAGGAGTAAAACTTGAATATAAAGAAAGACAAGTAGACTTCTTTAGCGACCACGTTTGTTGGACGAATCCCCACGTTTCCTTCCTTCCTTCCTTCCTCAGCAGTTCTAGGAGACTTTCTGCACACCGGTCTTTATTCAGTTTTCCTCTGCAGGCTTCAGTTTGGTTCATCTGGATCTCAGTGTTGATGCTTCGCTCTGTGCTCCAACGTCTTCCCCAGATCCACTTCCTATCTGGATTTATTTTAAATAGAACAGAAACTAATTGGACTGAAAGAAATCAGAAAATTGATAAATCGATTGAAGGATCTCTTTAGATTTGCATATTTCTGTTCTGAAAAGAGCTTTATATCTCCAGTTTTACAGAACACAGGTGGTTTTAACTCTGTTTCCCGATCACAAATCTCAGCATACGAGTGGAAATAGAAAGTTTTGGCTTTTTTAATTGATCAACCAGAACATCTAGATGCTACAGGTGTGGATCAGTGTTAGAGCTCTGGACCAAGAATAATAAACTCTGGACCTGTTGTCTGTGAAGATTCAGGTCATGGCAGAGCTCCAGTAGAAGCTAACGGGACTTTTGTTTCTGGTTCAGGAAGAAGCTTCATGAAACGTCTTCTAGAGCCAAAGACAAAAGTCCAGTTACCTTCTGAGACGTTTCACAAACATGAAGACATTTCATGAAGGTTTCAAACATCTTCAGCCCAAACCAGAATGACAGCTACCGTCGTCTGAAGCTCCCAGGGACATCTAACACTATAAAATCCTAGGAACTATATGTTTTCATCCTTCTGGAGTTTCTGCTCATCTGAGAACCTCCAAACCCCAGAACTGCATGTTTTCCAGATCAGTGACTTGATTTCAGACTGGACTTAGTGGTCCAAACCCTCAGGTGTGAACTGGGTGGAAGCGATGCACAGAGAGAAGCAACAAGCTGCTGTTTGAATGCGACAATGCAGAAGAGAAACTTCACAATCTGCTGCAGTTCTGTCAATCACACAATGCTTCTGTCCGTCTGTCTGTCTGCACAGAAGGATTCTCTCCAATCAGCTACCAGAAATGTATTTTTGTTGTACTCAGACTATATCAATCATTAAGCTAAATGACAAACACACAGTGTAATCATTCCTACATGTAGGCCGACATCCTGAAACCTTCCACTGCACAGCGCTGGGTGTTTGGTGTCCGGGTCACCGGGCGGCTGCAGTTTAGAACCAATGCTTTACTGAATCCTTGTAAATATTTCCGGCGGTCCATCCAAGAGCGTCGTGCTGATCAATCTGTTCTAAAGCAGCAATATCTCAGTTAAACTGTGGTTTCCAGTGAGAACATAAGCTGTCAGGTCTGATCAGAACCTCCTTAGTCAGAGGCGTTTGTCCAGAGAAGGTGAACAGATGCTGGTTTTCCAGGAACTGGAGTCCTGAGGGTCAAAGATGGTGTCACTCCATGATTATTACTCTGTCCGTAGAATATTCGTCAACGTTTAAGCACTTAAATCTTTGCAAACTTTACCTTTAACGCCAGAGACGACGGTTGGAGGTTCAGCAGGATCCAGAGAGAAGCTCCAGTCAGGTCTAATTAGAGCTTCAGTCCAAACCAGTGGTTCCATTTTCATGCACCAGTCTGACAGGAACCGCTGATTCTTCTTCAGGTGTTTGGATTGCTATTATTTCAAGATTCCTCCTGCTCGTCCAGCGTTTGACTGCAAAGTTCTACAACATAACCGATGCATCTCATCGGGCCTGTGAACTCTTTATTTTGGTGCCGTCAGTAAATCCAGACGTCTCCTCTGAACATCTGTCCCAGTGACTGGAACGGCGCTTTTAGTCCTGATGCCTGATTTCCGTCCTCTCGTTGGGTGCTTCTACCGGTCGTAGTCATTGGTCTGGAGGTCTTGAGTAGAGTCTGATCTCACAGGAAGAGGCTGAACAGGACCAAATACCAACTCTTTCTCACATCAGTCCCATCGAAACCCAACAGAACTCTGATTCCAGAGGTCTGAATCAGATTTGTTCAACAGATCCAGTAGTTGTGGTGTTGGACTGATTGATGGATGGTTTCATGGTCAGAATTTGTTTAGTGACATTAAGAAAAGAACCAGAACCAGCTGGATGTAGTCTGATCATCAGGTGGGTCAGTCCAGAAAAGCTTCAGTTCTGAGTCTAAAAGTGATTTTACCAGAATGAACGGTGCCTCCAGATGTTCCTGGTTCCTTCTTCTAGCTTCTACAACAGTTCTGACCAACTACCTACCAACACTAAAGTTTACCCACAATCATCTTTTTAACATTTTCTCTGGTGAATTATCAGAAACCACAGACACATCCAGGGAACCAATGATTGTTTCTAGGACTCTAAACTGTTCACACTAGGATACATCCCATAATACTGATGATCACAGCTGGTTCTAGAGGAAATGAACAGAAACCGGATCCAGTGTTCAGACTGTGACACCTGGATGGATTTAAACTGATCTGGTGTCAGTTTCTACCAGAACTCAGATGTTTCTCCTCCTAAATGTCATGGTTCTATCTGCTGGACTCATGAAGTTCTGAAAAAGTCCATTACAAAGTGATAAATCTGGACCCACCTCCATGGACTTCAAGGACCTGGAATGTTCTAAGTGAGACTAAATGTAAAGACTGGTAGCAGGAAAGGAGAACGTTCTAGTGTAGACCTACCGACAACTGGAGTAAGTTCTGGAGTAGGTCTACTCTAGAACTTTCTGCAGGGGACGTTCTCTCTTATTGGACTGACCCAGATGAGCGTCACTGTAACCAAACAGAGCCTCCTCCTGTGTGGTCGGACTCCTAATCTTCGTTTCGGTGCTAAGCTTCGGGTTGAGCCGTCGTCCATCCTTGGTGCTCTACAGCGAGTGTTCATCCAGCTCTGTCTTCAGCAGCCATTTTACAGCAACACTTCCCGTCTCGTGTGGTGCTGTCGGACCTGGCCTCCATCCTGACACCGACCCGTTCAGACCTGAGCGACTTCCGGAGACTGTTTTCATTCTGAGCTGCAGATCTGATGGAACATCTGGTTGAAGGTTCGGACCAGGATCAGAAAATGGTTCCTGTTCCTGCCTCGTTGTCACACTTTAAAAACATCAAATTCAGCTTCAGTATTTCTTCCTCAGTGTGAAAACCTCCTCGGCTGGCGTCCCGTAGCTGAACCGGCGTTAGGTGTTTGCGGCCAGCCAGGTGCTGTCCACGTTTCTGACTGTCCAGGTGCTCCATACATTGTCTTCTGTTGGTCGGTTGTAGACGAACTCATCTGGACAGAAAGTGAACAGAAACGGTGTTGTCGTTTTACGGTCACCTCTGTTCTGTTCCGCCATGTTCCGGGTTCCTGCTGCGACCCGCCGTAAAGGAACCAAGAAGGTGTCGTTTCTTCACCACAGTAAACGTTCACAGGAGCTTCAGACTTTGTGTTTCAGACGACCAAACAGTGCTTCAGCTCTCTTCTGTTTACATCACAAACCTGCCAAAATGAAGCTCACACTCATGTTTTACTTTTCACTTTTAGTTCTTGCTGTTTGTTTGTCAGTTTTGGAGTTGAAGAGGTCATTGTGTTCTTCTTCTGGCCTTCAGGTGTGGTCACATGGTGGATCTATTCTCCAGGTGCATTAGACCACAGCAACAGATTCTACATTTCATAACCTTGTGTGTCAGTGTTCCAGTCTTTGAAGCACTCCTTTAGCTTGTATCGCAGTGATTGAAGAGCCGTCATGTGACCACACCTTCATCAGAACAACCTGAAAGTTCCTCAGAGTTCATGAGCCACATCAGTCAGAGGAATCCACCAACCACACTACAGCTGCTCTCTGAACCAATAACAGCTGAAACTGTACTAAGCCCCGCCCTCTCAGTTGCTGTCCGTTCTTGACCTTAAAGTCAGGAAGAGTCATTTCATTTCAGCTCAGTCACATGATGTCTGTTAGCTCAGTGGCTAGTTAAGCTAAATGTGCTCCTTTAATCTGCTGCCGTTGAACCTCAGTTCATTCGTTGTTTCATGTGTTGGAAGAGGAAAGTCTGTCAGGACGACTGAATAACTTGTTAGTGGAGCGTAAAGTTCAGGACCAAAACGTGCGCTAACATTAGCATAGCCTCTGTTAGCATCCACGATCAATCAGCTCTCAGAGCTGCGGATGTGTTGCTAACGGCTAAGTTGCTAACAGCTCGGTCGCTCAAAGCTACTCGTCATAAGCTAATCGTGTAACATTACTTTTTCATAAGCTGTGATTGGATGAATCAGTGGGGCGGGGCTTATGAACGTTGTCTGCCAGTGACGCCGTATTGATGAATATTGATGGTTATTTATGAATATTGATGGTTATTGATGAGTATCGATCAGGCTCTGACTGATGTGGCGTCTCTGAGCCTCCTGCATCATTTCAGCACAAACTGGTTCCTGATCAGATTTTCCAGTTTTCCTCCAAACACACGGAGAACATTTCACGTTAAACTGACCTCCCGGTTCTTTCTTCTGTCCCTTCCTGTTTTATAATGAAATAAAACACTGTAAAGGTGAATAAACTATTTATAAACAGCTGCTGTTTGAGAGTCTTCAGATCCACTAAAACTCCACAGATTGTTATCCAGTTAGTTTATTTATCAGATGAAACATGAAATCTGAGCGTCTGTTTCAAATTAAACGATCAATAATAATGTCATGAGTGATAATCATCCAATGACTTAATGTGATATTTAATGCGTAGACGTACGTTTTCTATTTACTTCTACTGTTTTCAGTGCAGGACTTTAAACTCATCAGGACATAAATAAAGGAAAAAATCAAGTTTATGATCATCCGGGTTTCAGTTGAGTGGACTCAGGATGATGATGGTAAAAGTGATGAAGATGATGATGGTGATAATGAAGGTGCAGCTCTTCCTGTAAACCCGTCTCCTGGTTTCCATCGACTGCGTCCTCCAGAAACTCTGACTCTGATCGGTGACTTGGCAGAAATGATAATCTCTTCCCCCACAATGCACTGCAGTGGCGTTACTGAGCGCGCTCCAAACGACTGGAGAACAGCGAGGAGAAATGAGGTCACACTCACTCAGAGAGCCTCGTGGGCATCGGACCAGAACTAATTCTGTCTTATCTGCTGCTATAAAAAGATCAAAGCAGTGAAGCAGCCGAGAACCGCAGACTGAAGCTCTGCAGCAGGAACCAGCAGGAACTGGCACCAATACAAGAACCAGCACCAATACTGGAACCAGCTTAGAACCAGGGCGGCACAGGTAAGAAACCAGTTTAAACCAGTTGGATCAGACTGAACCAGGTTTAGTCTAGTTTAGACCAGGTTCAGGTTAGTCCAGCTGGTTTAGCTTAGGTTAAACTGAGACAGAACTCTGCAGGTTTAATCCAGAAAAGATTCAGTTTATTAAAGACAAAAACATTTAATCAACATTAACTTTAATGAACGACTTCTTCTTAACTTAATTCACTTCTAGTAACCGGGTACTGATTAACAACTCATTGATTATTGATCAGCGTCCTTTTGGACTCACAACGAGGCCTTCAGCGCACTGAGCATGCTCAGAGCAGACTCCACACAGCCGTCAAAGTTAGAGTGGCAGAAGGCGTCGCCACCACAGACCAGCAGCGGTTGGTCGAGGATGGTCATGTGACCCGGACAGTCTGGCACCGAGGTCAGCACCTGCAGGAGGGACAGAGGACTGTCAATAAGACGCTACCTCACCAGGACGAGTCCAGGTGGAAGTGGACTCACCTGGGAGTACCTCCACTTATGGCACTTGATGCTGATTGGCTGAGGGAGACCAGGGAGGAGCCTGTGGAGCTCCTGCAAGATGATTGGCTGGACATCCTCTTTGTCTCGCTCCAGGTGCTCCAGGCCGAACGGGACGCTGGTGTGGACGATGAGGGACGGACCGAGACCAGGTGAGTCTGAGAGGACAGACAGGAAGTAGTCATACAGACAGGAAGTAGTCAGTCATACAGACAGGAAGTAGTCAGACAGTAGACAGACAGACCGAGGTTCCGTTTCCTGGAGTCGGCAGCGATGTAACAGATACAGTGACTGTCGCTGATGTATCGAGCTCCCCAGGAGAAACTGAAGACGTCGCCTGGAGAGAAGAAAAGAGCGACGGCGAAACGAGATGAGTAGACGACTCCATCCAGCTGCTGCTTCTGGTGGACAGACAGGACTGACAGACAGATGGACAGACAGGACACGAGTCAGTACATGATGGAACAGTAGCAGCACTAATCACTGTCCAGCTGCATCATGGGAAACGTAGGAGTCTCTTTACAGCTTAACGCATCATTCACATAGTGAGCTCTGATTGGACAGTTTCCTTCCTCAGTTCTAACACGGTTTTATTATAGCTGGTTAAAGAGTCTGGTTACTGAACATCTGGATGAACGTTAGTCTGGTTACTGAACATCTGGATAAACATTAGTCTGGTTACTGAACATCTGGATGAACATTAGTCTGGTTACTGAACATCTGGATAAACATTAGTCTGGTTACTGAACATCTGGATGAACATTAGTCTGGTTACTAAACATCTGGATGAACGTTAGTCTGGTTACTGAACATCTGGATAAACATTAGTCTGGTTACTGAACATCTGGATGAACATTAGTCTGGTTACTAAACATCTGGATGAACATTAGTCTGGTTACTAAACATCTGGATAAACAGTCTGATTACTGAACATCTGGATAAACATTAGTCTGGTTACTGAACATCTGGATGAACATTAGTCTGGTTACTAAACATCTGGATGAACCTTTATCTGGTAACTCAACGTGTGTGTGTGTTTAGGTGTGTAACTTGAGCTGTGATCAGTGATCTATAATCAATAGTCTGCTGCTCTCAACTGTAAACTGTAACTCATGATTCACAGAAACAGAAACGAGCTGCAGCTTCAAGCTGCTCACACACACACACACAAGTTATTATTAGATCGTGTGTGTTGCAGAGGAAATGGGCGCTGTCCCCTGTCAGCCAATCAGATGAGCTTAAGGTGACATCATCATCTAGAGACAGACATGCACGTGCAGTCCAACTGTGCACATGCACACACAACACACACACACACAGCTACACTGTCTTATGCTTCTGTCTTTGTGAGGACCGTGATTAATGAAACACTTTCTCAGACAACTGAACCAGAACCAGAACCCAGTTCCAACTGAACCTCTGGCAGCGTTTGGACTTCCGTCCCAGAATGAGGACCAGACAGTGTCCTCACAGAGACAGACTTACAGCTACACACAGTTTTTCAGTTTTAAAGAAGAAGGTTTCAGCCAATCAGAGCTCAGGATAGTGACATCACAGTGTGTGTGTGTGTGTGTGTGTGTGTGTGTGTGTGTGTGTGTGTGTGTGTGTGTGTGTGTTGGGGTTACTGGTCAGTCAGGACTGGTTGAGTTTAATCAGCTGCTGCCTCCTGGTGGTGAACGTCGGCACTGAGCCTAATGTTTCTGTTGGACCGTGAACATCTTCATGTGTGTTTGTTAGATGTTCTGTTGGTTCTCTGTCTAGTTCTGTCTCTGTGTTCTGGTTCTGTCTCTGTGTTCTGGTTCTCACGTTGTTCCACGTCTCCCTGCAGCTGCAGGATCTGAGGAACCGGCATCGTCAGAATGACGGCGTCAAACGTCTCTCTGCCTCCCGCCTTTTTCTCCACCTCCCATGATGCACCACAGTGGTACAGGCCGGTCACATGATGCTCGAAGAACAAATCAGCTCCTGACAAACAAACGGAATCAAAGTTTAAATTTAAAGAAAAGTTTAAAACAAACCTAAGGAATAAAGTTTAAAACGACATTTGTTGGGTTCTCCATCTAATGGTAAACTACTTCCTGTCTGGGAGAGGTTTGGTTCATGGATCACAGAAGAAGAAACAAAGCAAGCGTCCCCCTGCTGAGAAACAGCAAAGATCAGAGCCTCTACAGGTGTGACTGGTCAGACAGGTGAGGGAGGTCAGGTGGTCCACAGGTGAGAACAGACACCTGGAACTCCACAACAGGAAGCAGAACCGAGGAACGTCTGAGATGAAACATCTTCAAGAACCAAAAACAAGTTCAGCTGATGCTACTGGAGCTAACAGAGTCAGGCCAGGAAGTGTTCACCTGACTCAGACAGGAAGTGTTTGACCACACTGCCCATGCCCAGCGGCGTCATGTAGTTCTTGCTGTCGTCTTTCTGCCGCAGACCTTCGATCTGACAGCTGAGCGGCTGCAGGACTCCGGCTGACAGCAGCTCTGAGTAGAAACTGAAACAAAACAAACACAACAGCTGATCTCTGATGAACAAACTGTCCCTGAATGCAGCCTCCTGGAGGACAGGTGAACCTGTGGTGTTCAGGTGTGGTGTTCAGGTGTACCTGTGGTGGGACTGAGCGTAGGCAGGTGTGGCAGTGATGTATTGAGCTCCCAGGTCAGCTGAGTGTGATGAGGCGTTTGGAGGACGGCTGGTGAACATCCGACCACCTGAGACAGAACAGGTGAGTTCCTGCATCAGGTTCTTCAGTAAATCTGTTCCTCAGGAACATGAAGCTGAATCTTTCTGGATGAAGATCTGATTTTATTCTGCGTTTCTCTCTGACATAAACAAAGTGTAGTTTCGATGATTCCTGTCAGAATTAAACCGTCTTCTCTATCAATCCATCCACTGCTAATGTTCAGCTTCAGAACATAAAACTGGAGGAATTTTAGGAGAAGATTTGAGTGAATTCTTCATTTTTCTGCCGCAGACATGAATAAGCTGTTAGAGGACGGTCTCCTGATCTTCACAGTATCTGTTTATCTATTTATCTGACTGTCAGTTACGGTAAACTGGACGCTTTCTCAGTGAAGATCTGTGTGTTTGTAAATAAATAAAGTGTATTTATGGATAAATACTGAGCCGGATGTTAGAGGACCGTCCTCTTTGAGTTATGTCTTTATTTTTGTCCTGCAGCTGAACCCGGTTCGGCTGTGAGTTCGGGAACATTAAATCCTCTGGTTTCTGGATGGACTTCTGTCTCACCTGCTCCTCTGGATTTGTCCCAAACCACGATATGAACTTTGCTCTGCAGCTCCCTCCTCAGCAGACATGCGCAGATGCTGCCGGTCAGACCCGCTCCGACTATCAGAACCCGAGACATCTTCAGCTCCGAACCGGACCGGACTCACGGTACCGGCGGACACAGAATAACAGGTTCGGGTCAAATCCTCCAGCGTTGTTATAAAACGGAGAGAAACTTGTGGGTCAATAAATACTATCCCGGAGAAAGACGGTACATCCGGTTAAAGTCCTTCAAAATAAAAGCCCGACTAACAGAAAACCCGATTTTAAAGTTCTGAAACCGGTTTTAAACAAATATTTTCATCTTAAATTAGTTCACCACTAAATATAACATGTAGTTAAACACATCTTCCACTTTTAACTAGATGCTATGTTTAAATAATAAACGAGTTTTGTTCAATATATAGTTATTAGTGTATATTCAATATTTAACAATAATCTCTGGTATCTTTATTTGCAGGATTAGTGTTTCTACATGTTCCATGTTGTTATTTTCTAAAAATATTAAACAAAAATCATAGGAATCAAATAAAAATGGACCCATGAGCCTCCTGTGATGTGATAGTTAATAAATAATGTTTTAATAAACACTGATAACATCATTCATGTTCTATCTATCTATCTATCCATCTATCTATTCATCCATCCATCCAGCCATCCATCCTCACTAGGGTCATGGGGGGTGCTGGAGTCTATCCCAGCTGACTCGGGTGAAGGCAGGGGACACCCTGGACAGGTCACCAGTCTGTCACAGGGCTACATATACAGACACACAATCACACTCACATTCACACCTACGGACAATTTAGAGTAACCAATTAACCTCAGCATATTTTTGGACTGTGGGAGGAAGCCGGAGTACCCGGAGAAAACCCACGCATGCACAGGGAGAACATGCAAACTCCATGCAGAAAGATCCCAGGCCAGGATTTGAACCGGGGATCGATCTATCTATCTATCTATCTATCTATCTATCTATCTATCTATCTATCTATATCTATTTATTTATTTATTTTTGGTATTTTGGGTTATTTTCAGGAGTAAACTAACCGTGACGTCACCCGTTGGTTTCAACGGCGAGAAAATGAAGCCCAGATTTTGCTACTTCCTGGTCGCCGTTTTGGATTTTTTGGAGCCAGTGACGTAAAAAGCGTCATCAAACAGACTGGACCGGAGAGCAACTCGGGGCAGGATTGGCTGAGGACTCTCTTATCCCGCCCACGTTTTACCGCAGAGGCTTCTGTTGCTGTCCATCAAGTATAGCCACGCCCCCTGGCTCCGCCAACTTTAACGATTTATTTAAAATTCAGTATTGATTTATTTTAAGATCGGCCACCTGATCTCTCATTTTAACCATGAAAACTAACAGGAAAAAATCCTGAGCTGTAGAAAATCAGTCTATCAAATTTTATTTTCTCCAAAAATGAATTGGGGTCTATGGAGCAAAAGCTTTTTGGAGCCAACCCTAGCGGACGGCGTGATATTGCAAGTTTTTGACACTTCCGTGTTTGCTTCAATTCTGGAGCCAGATGCTACGTCCACTATATATACAGTCTATGATTATTTTTGGTTTTTCGATGAAAATCTCTTAAGTCAATATGTAAACAACGTGCTTCCGGTCTCTGACCAATCGCAGGACTCCTCCCTCTGACGTCTCGGCTCTTCCGTCAATGGGTTCACAGTCAGCTGATCTCCAGGTTGAGACGGACGCACGGACAGGTGAGCGACTCTTTACCGCCACATATAACCCCCGTTAAACTTACCCTTAGAGACGGTTAGTCTAACGGCTCTTTAACGGCTTATTAACGGCTGATGTGAAACGGGAACCAGGAATACTTGAGACTGAAAACGTTCAGATGTTTGAAGTTAAATGTGACAGAATAAAGTTTCAGATCTGAAAGGAAGCTGCAGAATCCTCCAGAAAAACGGAAACAGAAAAAAGGAATAGCAGCACCATGAAGAAAGAGCTAAAAAAAAAAAAAAAAAAACCCGGCTAAAAACGGCTTAGAAAGAGCTTATAACAGGCTGAAAACTGCTTAGAAGTAGCTAAAAACAGCTGAAGACTGATTAAAACAGTCTGACAACAGAGCAGCAGAGATAAAACCTTCACAGAAGAATTTAAATCCATCAGAAAACCTTCAGTTAAAGCAAACTTCCGGTCTGAAGTCTGTGTTTTATCTGTTTGTACTTCAGTGTTTGAAGCTTCATGGTCCGTTTATCAGCCTGTTTTCAGGCTGTTTACTGTCTGTTTTCAAGCTGTTTTTAGGTTCTTTACAGTCTGTTTACTGTCTGTTTACTGTCTGTTTTCAGGCTGTTCTCAGGTTGCTTTCAGGTTCTTGTTAGGTTCTTTTCTGTCTGTTTTCTGTCTGAGCGTTGAGCTTCAGGTGTTCAGCAGCTCAGTTTCTGAATGAATGAAATTCTGTTTTCTACGAACTGATCAGATATAAAGACTCTGATTCATCCTCATTTACGTAGTGAACCTGAATGCACAATTCTGACTCTGTGTGTGTGTGTGTGTGTCAGACGATGTTGTGTGTCTTGGTGTGTGTGTTGTTTCTCTCGGCTCTCGTCCTCGGTGGTCCGACCGTCACTCAGCAACGCTCTGATGTCCGACAGCAGCAGCTGGACCCTGAAGTGCACATGAACATCGTGAGTAATGACTGGCAGTTCTTAGTGAGCGTGCTCAGTTCAGTTGAGTTTTTAGTGAGCACGCTAACACACTACAGTTCCCATGATGCTCTGGTGCTGTTGCCATGGAGACAGACAGGTCAGCACTGATGAAGTCATCACACTGAACCTGCTGTCACTGGACGTTGGCCGACAGGTGTTAATAACCTTCAGGTGTCATCACAACCTTTAACCCATGACATCATCACCCCTGTGACATCATCACACCTGTGACTCACCTGTTGCCTGACCTCTGATCAGTTCTGACCCAGTTTAACCCTCATGTTATCCTGAGGGTCGTGTTGTGTGTGTGTGTGTGTGTGTGTGTGTGTGTTGTGTGTGTGTGTGTGTGTGTGTGTGTGTGTGTGTGTGTGTGTGTGTGTGTGTGTGTGTGTGTGTGTGTGTGTGTGTGTGTGTGTGTGTTGATGTGTTGATGTGTTAATGTGTGTGTTGTGTGTTCAGTCGGAGATCATCTGGAGGTGGGGCTACCCGGCTGAGGAGCACCAGGTTCTGACGGAGGACGGCTACATCTTGACGGTGAACCGGATCCCTCATGGCCTGAAGCAGAATGCAGGTCAGAGATCAGTTTGTTGTGAAACAGGAAGTGACTCGGCTGAACCTTCAGCTGGTCTCGTGTCTGGTTCAGGGTTTGTAGAAAAGGGAAGTGATCTCTGGAACCCTGTAGCTCTAAGGGTTCAGCACAAGAAACTTCATTTCAACTTTAAACGGATCACAGTTTCATGAATTCTTCTGAAAGACCAGAATTTTTAATTAACAGAATTAACAGTTAATTAAGAGTTTACAGGATGCGATGAGGTACTATCAAAATAAAAGTCTCTCTCAGCAAACAGTGGTTTTAGGACTTTAGCAGCTGCATGTTGATTTATTCTACAAAAAGGAACATGACTCAAACAGGTCTACAGGAAGGAAGTCCATTTATGTGGGCTTTTCAAAGTAAAAGCCCCTAGTCAGCTAAAAGAAGTTACCAGGATGCACTGAGATACACTGCGCTATCAAAATAAAAGTTCTGAAAAGTAACAAAAGACTTACCAGTTACTATAAAATATGCTGGATTTTCAAAATAGACCACTACATCATTGCTTCCTCCTTTATCAGACTGTCAAAATAAAATCTCTGTGATGCTTAAATGTGCTGACCAATCAGTTCTTCTTCCCGTCTCTCTCTCACACACACACTGATGGACCAACATCTCGATGTTTGGGTTCGCTTTCAAAATAAGAGTCCATACCTAGTAGCAGCTCAGTTTAAAATGGTTTTAATTTTAAAAGGAAGTCTTAATTTTCTAGACACTAAAATCACTGCTATCTACAGAGAGTCAACAGGATGCTGAGAAATATGCTGCACTTTCAAAGTAAAAGCTCTAAGATGTTTAAAGGAACTGATCAGGGTTTTTGACATATGCTGGATTTTCAAAATAAAGGTGCTGTTATATATGATATCTCATGAGGACAGCTGAAGCTGCGTTGGACAGTTTCAGTTCCCTCTGAGATGTTCCAGCTGAACTCTGTGGTCCTGCAGGTCCGAGGCCCGCCGTCCTGCTCCAACATGGCCTCCTGGCGGCCGGCTCCAACTGGATCACCAACCTGCCCAACTGCAGTCTGGGATATGTGCTGGCCGACGCTGGATACGATGTCTGGATGGGAAACAGCCGCGGAAACACCTGGTCCAGGAAACACCGAAGACTGAGTCCTCTGGAGGAGGAGTTCTGGAGGTTCAGGTAGAAACCAAGATAGAACCTTCATCAGAACCAGAACAGAGAGGATGATGATGATGATGATGATGATGATGATGATGATGATGGTGATGACGATATGATGAAGGTGGTCATGATGTTGATGATGATGATGAAGATGGTGGTGATGGTGCTGATGTGTGCAGTCATGATGAGATGGCCCTGAAGGACCTTCCAGCGGTGGTGGACTACATCCTGAAGATGACGCAGCAGCAGCAGATCTTCTACATCGGACACTCGCAGGGAACCACCATCGGTACCACCTCATGTTCTCCTCATGTTCTCCTCATGTTGTCTTCATGTTGTCCTCATGTCCTCATGTCCTCATGTTGTCCTCATGTTGTCCTCATGTTCTCCTCATGTTCTCCTCATGTTGTCTTCATGTTGTCCTCATGTTCTCATGTTGTCCTCATGTTGTCTTCATGTTGTCTTCATGTTCTCCTCATGTTCTCCTCATGCTCTCCTCATGCTCACCTCATGTTCTCCTCATGTTCTCCTCATGCTCTCCTCATGTTCACCTCATGTTCTCCTCATGTTCTCCTCATGCTCTCCTCATGCTCACCTCATGTTCTCCTCATGTTCTCCTCATGCTCTCCTCATGCTCACCTCATGCTCTCCTCATGCTCACCTCATGTTCTCCTCATGTTCTCCTCATGTTCTCCTCATGTTCTCCTCATGCTCTCCTCATGTTCTCCTCATGTTCTCCTCATGTTCTCCTCATGTTGTCTTCATGTTGTCCTCATGTTCTCATGTTGTCCTCATGTTGTCCTCATGTTGTCTTCATGTTCTCCTCATGTTCTCCTCATGTTCTCCTCATGTTGTCCTCATGTTGTCTTCATGTTGTCCTCATGTTGTCCTCATGTTGTCCTCATGTTGTCCTCATGTTCACCTCATGTTCACCTCATGTTGTCTTCATGTTGTCCTCATGTTCTCATGTTGTCCTCATGTTGTCCTCATGTTGTCTTCATGTTGTCTTCATGTTCTCCTCATGTTCTCCTCATGCTCTCCTCATGCTCACCTCATGTTCTCCTCATGTTCTCCTCATTTCCTCCTCATGCTCTCCTCATGTTCACCTCATGTTCTCCTCATGCTCACCTCATGTTCTCCTCATGTTCACCTCATGTTCACCTCATGTTCTCCTCATGCTCACCTCATGTTCTCCTCATGCTCACCTCATGTTCTCCTCATGCTCACCTCATGTTCTCCTCATGTTCACCTCATGTTCTCCTCATGTTCACCTCATATTCTCCTCATTTTTTCCTGATGTTCCCCTCACATTCTCCTGATGTGTTCCTTTCATGTTCTCCTCATGTGTTCCTGGTTTGTGGCACTACTGGGCCTCTGTCCTGATGACTATCTTTCTGATTTCCCAGCATTCATAGCATTCTCCACGCTGCCAGAACTGGCCAGTAAGATCAAGCTGTTCTTCGGTTTGGCTCCCGTAGCAACCGTCGCCTTCACCGAAAGCCCCATGACCAAACTGTCCTTCCTGCCCGACGCCCTTATATGGGTAAAGACCAGTCACATGACCACACTGACATCACATGTACTCACAGTCATATAATGATCACATGTATTGATGGTTGGTTCTGATAATGTGTGTAGGACCTGTTTGGGAGGCGGGACTTCCTGCCTCAGAGTCACATCATTGAGTGGTTTGCGGAACACGTGTGTGGGAAACACAGCGAGTTGTGTGGAAACCTGTTCTTCGTTCTCTGCGGCTTTGACGAGAAAAACCTCAACATGGTTCGTACCTTGAAACAAAGATTTAAGTTTGGTTTTATTTCGTCTTCAGCTGCTTCTGGTGGGGAACCTCAGTGGAGGAACCTCAGAGAGGATCTCAGACATTCTGAACTCCAGAGAACATTAAACTGATGAACGTTTTCATGTTGTTTGATCTGAGAATCTGAGTGACGTTAGAACCAGACAGAAGAACATTAAATGAAGTGATCGGTTCTTCTGATTGGTTCCCTGTGTCACTGAGCTGATGAAGACCAGGACGTTTGGTTGACAGCTCTGCTTCTTCACTGACTCATGTGTTGCTTCCAGACTCGGACTCCGGTCTACACAACCCACTGTCCAGCTGGAACCTCCGTCCAGAACATGGTCCACTGGGCTCAGGTCGGTCACCTGTCAGTCAGAGGCCCCGCCCCTCATCAGACTTCCTGTTTTTGCTTTTTTGTTTTTATTCTGGTTTTTGTGGAGCTCAGAACATTCTGGTTTTCGTCTTCAGGCGGTTCATGGAGGGAAACTGATGGCGTTTGACTTTGGACCTGCAGGAAACATGGAACACTACAACCAGGTGAGTCTGGACAATCAATCAATTTTTATTTGTATAGCACTTTTCATCCGATGAAATCGCACCACAAAGTGCTTTACAACATTAAAACATTGAAAATTATTGGAAAAAAACAACAACAAGAAAATGTTTCCCTCCCACCCTGGGTATGTACTTATATATCTACACTAGGGCTGGCCCGAATAGTGGTTTCTGGCCTCCCAATATATACTGTGGCGGAGATGGCCCGAATATTTGGATCCGTTCGTCTGGTCTCCTGGGTCCACATTTTGCCTTCGTTTTGTCTTCAGTTAAACTGAAGAATTCCCAAACAGCGGAGGTCTTCAGCATCTTGTCTTGTGTTTATGCAACGAAGTGAAGCGTGACGTCAGAGTCGGCAGCAACCCGGACATTCAGGTGGTAAGAAACAGGAATGGAGGAGCTGAGATGAGCCGAAGTGGGCCGAAGGCGAAGGGAAGAGAGGAACTCCGTATATTTGTATTTTCATCTGGGGGGAGGAAGGGGTGATCACACAGACATATGTGTATATGTTTATGTGATCACACGACGGGATGAGCTGATATGAGCCTATGTGGGCCGAAGGCGGAGGGAGGGGGGGCGAGCGCATATTCGGATACCAAAATTATTATCCGGATACCGCCGTAGCGAACGACTACTCGGATATTCGGGATATTCAGGTCCAGCCCTAATCTACACACACACACTCACCACAACTGTATGGAGACATGGCATGGCAGGTAAACATCAGCTGATTGAGTCCAACAGACTCAACTGACTCTGTCTGTGTTGCTGCAGTCCGTCCCCCCCAGTACCACGTCCAGGACATGAAGGTTCCCACCGCTCTGTTCTCAGGGGGACAGGATACGCTGGCGGACCCTAAAGACGTGGCGCTCCTCCTCACCCAGGTGAGTCCAGCAGCAGCACTGAGCTCTGGTTCTACAACATCAGAACCACACTGAAGGTTCTGCATCAGAGAAGAACAGTAGAACGTCCAGGGAACGCTCCCAGAACGTCAGTTTCAACGATTTTCTTGACATCTGCTGAACATTCACTGTGAAAATCTATGAAGATAAGAGAACATTCCCTAAAGGTTTTACAAAAACAACCTTTAGAGAACGTTCTCCATCAGAGAACGTTTAGGAAACAGTCAAAGAATGTTCTTTAATGGTTCCCTGAAGGTTTGACAAACATATTGAACAGTGTTCCTAAAACATTGCTTCAAAGGTTTCCTGAAATTTGTATTTAAAAAAACCTACAGAGAACCTTCAGGGAACATTTCCTGAAGGTCCGCTGAAGGTTTCACAAGATAAACTGTAGGGAAATTTTCCAGAACATTCCTAGATCATTCCCTAAAGGTTCTGTGAAATAACCTTCAAATAACATTACTAGAAGGCTTCCTGAAGGTTTTATAACTAGAGGTTTCATATGATAATCATCAGAAAACGTTACCAAACGGATCCTTGAAGATCATCTGAAGGTTTTACAAAACCTTGAGAGAACCTGTACAGAACATTCCTGTGCTGTTCCTTATAGGTCCTTTCAAGGTTTCTCAACATTGTTCCTCAAACATTCCCTAAAGGTTCCCTGAAGATATACAGAATAACTTTCAGAGAACCTTTGGGGAACCTTAAGGGAATGTTCTGGGAATGCTCTGTAAAGGTTCCTTGAAGTTTCCTTAGGGAAACCTTCAGAGAAGATTGAGGTGTTCCAAGAATGTTCCGTGAAGGTCCGCTGAAAGTTTGCCAAAAGTCCCCTTTTGAGAACGTTCCTATAATGTTCCTTGAAGGTTTCACAGACCAAGCCTTCAGGTTAATGGTTTTGAGTTAAACTCAATGCAGCGTGTTTCATAAGTTCTGTGGTGGACTGAAGAACCAGAACCAGAACCCAGTGGTCCACACGTCCTTCACCCCTCGGGAACATTTCTACATCAACACTGATTCTGACTTTTTAAAAAGTCGAGCTGCGTTCAGTCGCTGCCTGAACTCGTTTCTTGGAGTTTGTCAGATTCTGTTCCTCATCAGTGTTCTCCAACCACTCAGCCTGATGTTTGTGTGTTCAGGTGTCCAACCTGGTCTTCCATCAGCACATCCAACACTGGGAACATCTGGACTTCATCTGGGGGCTGGACGCTCCTGAGCAGATGTTTCCCTCCATCCTGAAGCTGCTGCAGGAGCATCGCTAGAGATGGTGGAGAAGATGGAGATGGTGGAGATGGTTTAGATGGTGAAGGTGTTGATGAGGACCAGCAGCTCCTGTTGTATTTTATCGTGTAGAAGAACCAGCAGACTGAGTTTTAAACCCTCGAACAGTTAAATCAGTTCCAGACTAAAACATCTTCAAACCGTGGATCACAAACATCGACGTGTTTTAGAGGAAAATGGAACTTTTTAGAAAAACCTGAAATCGCTCCAGATGAATGCAGTACCAGCAAAGTAACGAAGTACATTTACTCCAGTACTGAAGCTCTACCCAGCAGTTTCTCCGGGTCGTACTACTACTTTTTCCTCCTGATCCAAAACTTTTATTAGAAAACTTTTAATGATGCAGATTTAATCCAACAGATGATTAAGAAATCCAGACTAAACCTGTGATTTCTGATCTTGGTGTCTTCTCAAGCTTATTTTAAATCATTTTGTGGTTCTTTTAGTCTCTTTGAGGTTGTTTTAGCGTCTTTGAGGCTGTTTTAGTCTCTTTGAGGTTGTTTTAGCATCTTTGTGGCTGTTTTCTGCCTGGTTGTGAGGAGGAGATTTGACACAGCCGGTAATATTACAGACTTTCAAAATCCAGACTGACAGCTGCAGATTAAATCGGTGGTTTCCTAAATTTTTTGAAAATATTGTGAACAACTGAACCTGATTTTAAAAACATCCAAACAAATGAAAAACGAAAAATCAAGAACAGCGTCCAAAAAGCCAAACGATAAATGAAATGTCCCAAAGTCTGGCTGAGATCTGCAGGATGCTGGAACAGGAAATATCCATGTGTCTGACGGTGGACTGAAGTTTTGGAGCTGCTGAATGTAAACGAAGAGTTTCTGTTTACTGAGAAACCAAACATGAGCTGGATTCATGTGTACAGCTTCCTGTTTTACAGTGTAGCTGGTTTTAATCACATTCCTGTTTGTTCCTTCATTTACTGAACATCTGCACATACGTGTACATTTACTCATTTAATACGTGCCTTCAAAATAAAACCAGCTGCAAAAATTACATTAAACTCTGTGAAAAACAAGCCTGGAGCAGGAAGTGTTTGATGATATTAAATCCATCGCTTCCTGATCAGCTGCTGAAAGAACTTCGTGTTTGTTCTGAATTCAATTCAATTCATTTATTTAAATAAATTGAATCCTGTGAAATGTGACTTCAGCTGCTTTTATTCTGACAACACTTTTACAAACTGTTGTATCCTGTGTAAAACCCATCACATTAAAATGACAGTTTGCTTTCAAGCTCCTGTTTTCTCATTTGTTCCAGACTCTTATTGTGAAAGACCGACTACCGACTGACTGCAGCTTGGTTGACATAAGACTCTTATTGTGAAATTCTTTGAAAATCTCAATGAGACTCAGCTGCCGTGGAAAACAATTGTCAGAAACTGTTAGCCTCTGTTAGCATAGCAACCTACAGTCAGAGGCAGGAACTGTTACTATAGAAACCTACAGGAGGAGGCAGTTGCCAAGGAAACCTAGGTTTAAATCGTGACTTTGTGGGACAATTGGAGTTCTAATGTTTTACATTAACAGATTTTTAGAGTTTAGAAGATTTTGTCGGAACTGATCGTCTTCAGTTTCTGATCAAGCTGTGTTTCATTGACATTTCTGGTTTTAAATGGTTGAATAAATCAGAAACACAGCAAACAAGTTAAATTTTATTAACACAATTTGATCGTGAAACACAAAATTTAATCTGAAATGTATAATAATCAGATTCAGTTCAATATCTACAAGTATTTTAATACAAATAAATGTTTTTGTTCATTTTATAGACATTTTCTCGTCTGTAACAGACTGGAGTCAGCTGGTTAGCTTAGTGTAGCATTCAGAAATCACTAGGAAGTGCAGCTGAACAGCTAGCAGTATCAGACATAATATTCATAGCTAGAGGATGTTATGGAAGCTGCAACAGTTAGCATACAAAGACTGGAGGCAGTGGGAAACTGTTAGCCTAGCTTAGTACGTCTGGAAAAAAAGGAAAACTGTTAGCATAGCTTAGCTTAAAGTCTGAAACAAGATACCATTAGCCTAGCTTAGCACAATGTCTGAAAGAAGAGGGAAACTTAGCATATCTTAGCTCAAAGTCTGGAAGAATATACTGTTAGCCTAGCTTGGCAGAAAGACTGGAAGCAGTGGGAAACTGTTAGCCTTGCTTAGCACAACGTCTGAAAGAAGAGGTAAAGTGTTAGCATCGCTTAGCACAATGTCTGAAAGGAGAGGAAAACTGCTAGGCTAGCTTAGCTCAAAGTCTGCAAGAAAATGATACCATTAGCCTAGCTTAGCACAATGTCTGAAAGAAGAGGGAAACTGTTAGCTTTGCTTAGCTCAAAGTCTGGAACAAGATACAATTAGCCGAGCTTGGCACAATGTCTTTAAGAAGAGGGAAACTGTTAGCATAGCGTAGCTCAAAGTCTGGAACAAGATGGGTCATTCCATACCAAATAGACAAAAATCCAGAGAAGTGGTTGCACCCAGCACCTCAAAATTGCTTCATTTTTTTTTTACCATTCTTTGGTACATTTCATTGGGAAAGCCAAAATTTTGAGGTCCTAAACCCAATCCTCATGGTTCTACACTGACAGTCATTAAAAACTTTGAGACCATATTTTTCAACATAATTTTTATTTTGAAGCCCCAAACTGGATTTTCTTCGTATGAATCATTTGTTTAGCATATTGGCATACAGAAACAAAAATCTAAAGTTTGAAGAATGATTTCAAAATAAAGAATTTCACAAAAGAAAACGGCACCTGCCAAACACAAAGTCACAACAGTCAATACCGAGTATGGCCTCCATTTGCTTGGATGCAGGCAGCAATCCGTCGGCGCATGCTTTGGACCAGGCTTCTGATTGTGGGTTGGGAACAGCCCATACGCCTGGATACATCACTGTAGCTCAAAGCGGCCTCCACCATACCCAGTGCCCGGAGACGTTGTTCATGTGATAGACGCGGCATGATGCTGTTCACTGGACTAACAATGGTGGCCTTTTTTGGGCCTTTATATAGGCCTTCAGAACCCATTCTCACATTGTGCAGATACTCACTGAGTGTTGTTTGGTGTGTATTTGGTTCACTTTTGCAAAGTGACCAACCCATGTGCAATGAATCATGACAAAATGACAACTCATCATTATCTCCACTACCAGGGCACTAGATCATCAGTAAATCCACAATGAATCATTACAACCCCCCTACAAGTAGAATTCTGCCTACATTTATACCTCAAAGTTTCTATTGACTGTCAGTATACAAGGGTCATGTTTTTAAGTTTCTGTCTGTAATTTTTTTCAGTTTTCACAACTTTATATCTCAGGAACCTCTCAACATATCTGCTTAAGATTTTCAGGACTAAAAATATGTATATAGTACATAATAATTTGAGCTTCAAGCAAGGTATATGTCTCATATATTTTGTATACCAGACCTCTCAATATGTGAAAAAATTCTTAAGACGAGCTTTTCATATAATGGTTCAGTTTGGTAGGATCCAACATAAATAAGTATCAAAGCATGACCAGTACTGAAAATGTTATTCACAACCTTGCAATAATGTCTCAAACATTGGTCATTAGCAAAAAATGACTATTTTTGAACTAAAATTTCAGAATGTGGACAAGGTTGTACAAGTTTCATACTTAGCAAAATTTTCAATCTTTATCTTAACTTTAAAAAAAATTACAAAAGAACTTTGGTTCTGCTTGTCATCATCTTGAAAATGAGGCACAAAGTGTACAGGGGTAGACGTTTTTGACTAGTTGGTGGTTTCTTACAAATTACAACCTAAACAAACTAGACGATCAAATGTCACTAAATTAAACATTAGAGACATGGAAGTTATTCAGACAACATTTTTTTTACTTTGCTCTCCACAAGTCCTTAACTCTCTTCAAAATGCTTGCATCAGGAAACCTTAACGCCTCCCTAAACCAACTGCATCAGGCACTGGGACAATGCTAAGTACCTAATAAATGCATTTCATTTTGGAGCTTATTGTAATATTATGCACTTTTTAAATGGTTGTGTCTCAACAGATTTTCATCATAACACTTGTCTGACCACTTTATTTTATGCATCTATATACGTTTAAAAGAACTTGAAAATTTGAAGAAGATATATTGAGTACTTCCTGAGTTATTAGGGTTTGAAATCATCAAACAATGACAGACGGAGTTTAAAAATTAAGGACCCCCCTCCTTCAACAGGCTGTAAAATGAAAACCAGTGGGCCTGTGAGGCTGTAACTTTGGGGTTTTCAATCATTTTTACCCTTCTGCAGAATAACAAAAAATGAAGACAATCTGAGATGGTGGTGCAACTGTCTTTAGTCTATGTGATATGGAATGACCCAGATACAATTAGCATAGCTTAGCACAATGTCTGAAAGGAGAGGAAAATTGTTAGCATAGCTTAGCTCAAAGTCTGGAAGAAGGAGGTACCGTTAGCCTAGCTTGGCACAATGTCTGAAAGAAGAGGGAAACTGTTAGCCTAACTTAGCATAGAGTTTGGAAGCAGTGAGAAGCCAATAACGTAACTTAGAATAAAGTCTCCTGGTGGTGTTTTTGTTTCTTTCTGTTGCCCAAAGACCAGAATCTAATTATTCCATTAGGACCTCAGCTCTCTGTCAGCGGCTCTTCTTCAACATGAGTTCGATCTTCTTGAACTTCAGTCGGACGGCGATGTCCAGAGGAGTTTCTCCGTCCTGTGAAACCAAACACAGTCAGGTTTGTTCTCACAGCAATGGACAGATTTAGTTTGTGTTTGTGCTCCTACGTTGTTCCTGATGTTGGTGTCGGCGTTCCGTTGGAGCAGCAGAGGAACCAGACGGAGACTCTTCCTCTGACAGACGTAGTGCAGAGCTGAGTTTCCTTTCTGAACAGTGGAGACCACAGCAGGAGATCAGCGAGCTGTATCTAAACCACCTTCTGCGGTCATTCAACACAAAACTGAACTGAGATCAGGTTCAGTCTGGAGATCTCAGATCATAGAATCAATAAAACACCCAAAGAACAGAGGAGCAAGTAGTTGGAGATCAATCCAGCATGGAGAAACATCTACAGACGATGAGCAGAGAGGAAACATGGAGATAGAAAAACATCTACAAGATGAGGAGATGGTAGGAGCTTCAGGAGAAACCAGCTGACATTTCTAGAAATGTCTTGGTTTCTCTTGAAGTTCCTGCCAGGACCTGATGACTGAGAACCTCCACCAACATTAGTTCAGAGTTTGTTTTACGTCACATTTGGTGCAGCTCCACGTTTCCGTATCTCTGCTCTAGTCTGACTGTTCTAAAGGTTCTAGTTCTGGTTCTGTTAAATGTTCTGATCCGTTCTAGGTCTGGTTCCGTTAGACGGACTCACGTAGTCCACGGCGTTGATGTCTGCTGTGCTCTCCAGAAGCTCCTCCATCATGGCGGCGTTCCGTCTCTGCCGCTGCAGCTGCAACACAAACACACACATCTCACACACACAACTACACAACACAGTGATGATGTCATCCCCACGCAAGCTGCCGATTGGCCGGTTAGTACCATGATGAAGTAGCCGAGCAGCAGGACGGGCATCAGGATGGAGATCATCAGGTAGTCGAGAAGAGACAAGGTCCTCCTGGACGCATAGTGGAGACAGGTCCTCTGTTTCTGGAGGTCAGACAGGAGGACCGAATTAGTTCTCATTGGTCAACACTAAAAGGGACGCGATAACATCATCAGGAGGCAGCACCTTATTGGTCAGGTGGATGTCGGCCTTGTTGTCCAGCAGGTATTTGACGGTAGCCAGGTTGCCGTGGCGACAGGCGGCGATGAGGGGCGTGTCCCCACTGTCCTGGTCCTGGACGTTCAGGTGAGACGGGTCGACTGTCAGCAGGTGATACAGCTGATGGATGTCTGAGTCGTACGCCGCCTGACAGGACGGCTGGAAGCAAAACCAGTAAAACCAGCTGGTTATCAGACTGGAAACCAACCAGGCTTTAGAGGGAACGTCCTACTGACTGGAATGATACAGTAGGTTTTATCGTCGATACCAGATTTAATCTGAGGTAAAACCTGATGCTAACATTATAAAACCTCATGCTAACTTTATAAAACTTGATCCTAGCTTTACAAAACCTCTTGCTAACTTTATAAAACCTCATGCTACCTGTTCTTGAGAGCAGCTTTATTGTATTTCAGCTGTTTGAAATGCAGTTTACTGACCATAGAGAAGCTAACAGAAGCTACCAGATGGAAACACAGTAACCCACCCAGTCCTTGTTTACTCAGTTAAAGTTTCCACAGAAATCTGAACATTAGAGCTAAAGTTAACCATGTTAGCTGCACAGCATGCTAACACTAAGGATTGTCCTGTTGTATGGCTAATAGTAATGCTAGCCCATTAGCCACGCAATATATTAACCCCGGAAACTTTGTATTGTTGTAGCTAATGCTAACATTAACCACATTAGCTCCACAATGTGCTAACACTAAGGATCCTCCTGTCATTGTGGCTAATGCTAATGTTAGCTATATTAGCTACATTAGCAGAAGCAAACATCCCCAGAACCTTTGTTGAACGTCTGCAAGTTAATGAGACAAACAAACTGAATATAGTGAATTTATGAGCTGCTGCAGGTTCCAGATGTTTAACTCAGAGTTCTGTCTGTCTGCAGGTTCCACGTTTTCTCTCCGCATATTTTGCTGATAGTTTCCAGCTGAAGCTTCTTCTGGCTGCTGATCAGAGAAAACAGAATCAGAGCAGCAGAACCAGAGGAGCTTCAACGGACCGCAGTTATTACGACACGAAATAAACCAGTAAAAACACAGCTAAACCAGTAAACACCCAGTAAACACTCATTTAAACCAGTAAACACCCAGTTTAGGACCCGTCTGTCTGTCTTTCATTGTTTCTTGTCTGTTTTTAAATATATGCTAAAGCTCATTCTATAATTTATGATCAATATCAGTCATCAGATTAATCAATAATTAAAGGAACACATCTGGAAAAATTATCAGAAATCAGACTGATTGAAATATTTCCAGTACTATTCCTTTAATATTTCTGGAATATCTGAAAAATATTTAATGTATTTATTATACTTTTCTTTAATATTTAAATTCTTGTCAAAAGAAAATACCTAACAATATATGTGGATAGAGAATAATATTATATAATATATAATGTCAAATCACCACTCGGCAGGGAACTGAGAATTCAAGCTAGGTAGCTAGCGCTACAGCAAGCTAATGTAGAATAATGTTCATAGATTAACATGAAGGGAGCTAGTTAGCTAGGTAGCTAGCACTACAGCAAGCTAAAGTAGCATCATGTTCATAGCTTTACATGGAGTGATCAGAAATCAATCATTCACAAGGCGAAAGTATTGATAATCACTGATAATTATTGATAATTATGTATAATTGTTGATCATCACTGGTGGGTTTTTATCCTGCCACATGTTCGAGAACAGTTTGTGTTCTGCTCAGACTGAAGAACTCTGAAATTAAAACAGTTTTTCAATCAGCCGATCGATTACAAACTGATAATTCTGATCGATAAATTCACTTCACACGATCAAACAACCGATTCAGTCTGAAGGCTGCGACAGTTCCCTGTCTCTGCATCAGACCACCTGTTGATTTGTTTGTTTGCCTGTTGGTCTATTTGTTTGTTTGTTTGTTTGTCTTTGGTACACTGGAACTGTTACGACCTTTCAGAATAAAGGATTAGAAATCAGTTTGCTTCGATCAGAAAGTAGAAAAGTAAAATCTGTTCTTACCTCCGAGTAAACCTGCCCCATGATGGTGAGCGCACCTGGACACGTCAAGACACCGAAAAGTCAGCACGAGTACGTCCGGGCCGTCATTTCAAAATAAAGGTCTCGGGAAAAATATTTTTATTTCCAAATGAACATTTTGCAAAAAAAAAAAAGATTTCTAAATCCATTCCATTTTTATAAACTAGCTGGCAGAAATCGTAAATAACGATTTATATGTTTATTTATTGTGTGAAATAATAATTTTGACAGAGGGACATTGTTGTTGTTTCTAATATACTGTAAATTATTTTCCTGTTAAAGTTCTCCAGGTGCATGATGGTCCATCAGAGCTGCACTGGCAACATAAACACTACCAACAATAACCTAACTCAACAAATAACAACAACAGCAACAAACACAAGACTGAATAAATACCACAAATATATTCAAATAACATCTGAGTTAATCAACTACTCTGACTCATAAACAGCTCCTTCATGTCTTCATTTATCTTCTGAAACGGTTTTACTGTGACGAGAGGCTTTTATTTTGTAGTGTTGTTTCTCTTCCGTTCCTCTGGTTGTGAATCTTCTGGTTCTCCTTGGAGCAGCCTGGAGCCAACAACAGGATCAGACACATCCACTGAGTCACCACCACAGAATGAAGGTCTGAGAACCTGGAACCTGTTCTGAGGAAACATCAGCTGATCGATCAGACAATCGATTGATCAGCTGATCAGATAATCGATTGATCAGCTTCTGATTGATCGTCAGGAAATAAATCAGAGCAGCTTGAAGATCCAGCAGATGGAGCCAAAATCCACAGAACCGCCTTCAGCTGGAGAACTGAAGGAACACCAAAGGAAGAAACCTCTGAGCCAGAACCAGGACCAGAACCAGGACCAGGACCAGGACCAGGACCAGGACCAGGATCAGGATCAGGATCAGGATTAGAACCAGAACCAGAACCAGGATCAGAGACTAGAACCAGAACCAGAACCAGGATCAGAGACTAGAACCAGGACCAGAGACCACAGAGGTCCAGCTGAGCTCCACAAACAAAATCATCAGAAACAGACACAGTTAAACAGATGTAGTAGTAGTGGTAGTAGTAGTCCTGCTAGTAGTAATAGCAGCTGTAGTACTAGTAGTGCTAGTACTAGTGACAGTAGTAGTAGTAGTAGTTGTAGTACTGGTAGTAGTACTAATAGTACTAATAGTAATAGTAGTGGCAGTAGTAGTACTCGTCGTAATCGTACTATTATTTCTCTTTGCGTCTCTCCTCAGTTTGGTGTCTGGAAAGTGTGTCAGAGTGAGACATTACAAAGGTCCCATCTTTGTGGACGCGGTAGTGCGCATGTGCATAGATCACATAGAAGCTGTAGTGAGTCATCTGTTGACAGAGACGATCTCTGCGGCCTCCATCTGTGAAGCATCCGGAGCTTTCAGCCATTTTACCGCCGTTTCTTCACACCTGCCGAGCCGCGGCACCGCCTCCAGCCGGGGAAAGAGTCCTCCAGCCGGGGAAAGAGTCCTCCAGCCCGGCCCTCCAGCGACCTCTGTGCTCCACATGTGGCCGAGGGATGCCGTCTGTCTGCGGGCATAGAAGCGACAACGAACCGGTAAGTGTCAGTCTGGAACCATCGTTGTTAGTGACAGAACCAGAACCTGCTGGATCCGTTTGATACCAGTACTCCTACTGGGTAAATGCAGTAAACTATTCATTATGGATTGTTTTTGTCTTTTTAAAATCTATTTTTGTTTTTTAATTGTTAATTTAAAGTTTTTAGAAGTTTTATTTATTTTTCTGTTATTTATATTGACATTTTTTAACTTTGGCTGTGTAAACATTTTTTATTTATTTTACCGTTTTAAATTTCATGTTATTTATTTTTAGTTGCTATAATCTTTAGAAATGTTTATTTTCTTTTTATTTTTTCTTGAGTGCTTTTTTCTATTTCCATACTTTTAAAATCACGTTGATCCTCAGTTTGTTCCACCGACTCTTTCTTTCTTTCTTTCTTTCTTTCTTTCTTTCTTTCTTTCTTTCTTTCAGAACTGAACCCGTCTCATTGAGACTAAATCTGGTTCTGGTTCAGCAGCTCACTGATTATTTATGGTGGAAACAAAACATTTGTGTTCTTGTTTAGTTCCTTAAATTAACAGAAACTTCTTCAATCAGCTGAATGTTGTGATTAGTGAGGAAATCTGAACTTTTAGCGGTAGTTTGACTCCAGAACGACTAAATGTGTGTTTAAAGAGTGAAAACCTCCTCAAATCAGAAACTCCTGACTTCCTGTTTATTCAGAGGAACTGAATGCAGACCAACAGGTTCCTGTTCTGCTGATTCACCTCAAACCAGAATCACAGCTCAAGTCCTGCTGATAGATTTAAATCCTGCACCCGCATCCAGGTGTAGAGCTCTGGAAGGAAATCTGGATGGTTTGATGATGGCTTGATGATAATGATGATGATTTCTTTTTCTTTTTTTAACTTTATTTTTGTTATCTTTTACAAATACAAAAAACAAACACGTGGGACATGTTGAGACATACACAACAAGATCAAATCAAAATTAAAAGATAAATTAATAAATTAAAGGAGCCATACCTGATTTTACAAAGCTTACAAAGCGGGGTTATCCAAATTTGAAATGGTTATTTTCTGGTTCAAACTCATCTCAAACCCTCCCAATGCATCTACAGCCTCAAAATTCCCCACAGGAATGATTCCAAAACCAAGGGAGGAACAATGTCAACCACAGTGACGGTCAAAACCAACCTAAAACCTTCAAGAACCTGTGTGCCTCCTTGACACACTCCTCCCTCTCTACACACGAAAGGTCAGAACAAACTCCACTTCAAAAAAAAAAAAATCAAGCATAGCTCCTCCAAATCTAAACATAATAGATCTATGCAGCGTATTCCTTTGAATTTTTCAAGAGTCTAGCGTTGAAGTGAGAACAGTCCATTTCTCCCATTTGTCTTGACGTTGCTCTTCTTCAGTCCTTAGTCTGCGGGTCAAAATTTCCATCTCCAGTATTCCAGAAACAATTTGTTGCCAATCATTGATCGTTGGTGGGTCCAATTTTCTCCATTTTTTTAGTAATGGTCTTTTTGCAAGCCGCAAGTAGTATTTTTAGTAAATATCTATCATTTTTGTTTGCTTCATTAATAGTAATAGAACCAAAATACATTAACAAGCATGTATTAGGAGTTGAATATCCCAATATCTTAACAATTGTTGAGTGGACATCATTCCAAAATGGTGCAAGTTTGTGACATAACCAAAAAATGTGTGCGTGATGCACATTAACCTCTCCACATTCTCTCCAACAAGGTTGTACTCTGGATACATATTTAGCCGTAAATTTAGGAGTTATAAAATACCGTATCATATTTTTCCAGCAATGCTCCCTCCAAATTCTAGAAGAAGTTGTTGATTGTTGGATTCTCCAAATATTGAACCATTCCTCCTCTGAGATACCAACACTTAATTCTTTCTCCCATTTCTGTTTCACGTCTAAAGTATTACAACCTCTTTTCCTCATTAAATGCTTATAAAGAGAAGATATGTCTGAATTTTTTAGGCTGGTATATTCCAACTATCATTTTTATGATATCATTGTTTAGAAGGTTCACATTGTGTTTGATTGTGTTGTCATAAAAGTCTCTTAGTTGTAGGTAGTGAAAGTAGTCTTGATTAGTTCAGTCAAATTCCTGCTTTAACTCTTGACAACTCTTAAAGCTGCCATTCTTAATCAATACACACCAGGCTGTTATGCCTTTACTTATCCACTGTTATATGTATGATCATGAGTACCTGGGATAAAGTGTTTATCATAAGCCGGCCACTAAAGTAGAGGAAGTTCATTTTTTAGGTTGTATTTTCGTATTATAGTTAGCCACATTTCCAGTGTGAAACGAGTCACTGTATCTACTTGTTTGAGACTATTCTTGATTGTTTCTGTCTCTGCCAAAATACTGGTTATTTTTCTTCCCTGTATAGTTTGTTCAGTATTTTTCCATTTTGAAACATAATTTTGATCGCACCAATTCATTATAGGAGTTAATTGAGCTGAATGGTAGTATTCTTTAAGATTGGGCAGAGCCATTCCTCCACTATCTTTTACTATTTGTAATTTTTCAAATTTGATTCTTGATTTTTTTACCATTCCAAATGAATCGTGATATGAGTTTGTCCCGCAGCTTGAATTGTTTTTCTGGGATTTCTATGGGGAGTGCCTGGAAAAGATAAAGGAGGTGAGGCAGAACATTCATTTTAATAGCCTCAATTCTAGAACTCAAGTCCAGAGTGAGAGAGTCCCATCTGGCTATATCATTCCTAATTTCTTGATCCACCTTGGGGATAGTGGCATCATAGAGTTTCTCAATTTTTTTTGTTAACGTGACTCCAAGAGAAGACATATTCTTGCAGTTCCAACTCAAATTATATTTTTTCTTTATAAATTCTGGGGAGTAATTCATTGTTAATATTTGTGTCTTGGCCAAGTTTATTTTGTATCCAGAGTAGAACCCATACATCTCCAAATTTTGAATTAGAGTGGGCAAAGATGTTTCTGGGTTTTTTAAATAACAAATTACATCATCTGCAAAAAGTCCATCAACATTTGAGTCATTACCAATTTGTATACCCCGATATCTTCATTTTGTCTAATAAATTGGGCTAAAGGTTCTATATAAAGTGCAAAAAGGGTTGGGGATAGGCTGCATCGCTGGCGAGTTGAATGTTCCAGTTGTATATTGTCAGTTAGACTACCATTAACTTTGATTCGGGGTGTGGGCGATTGGTAGAGTGTCTTGATACATTGAACAGCCTTTGCATTGAAACCAAACTTCTCTAGGACTTCATACAGGAAAACACAGCTAACGCTATCAAAGGCCTTCTCTGTGTCTAGACCTACTAGTACCGCGCTAATTTGCTCCTTTGTAATATAATCTATGATATGAAGACTCCTAATATTATCCATCGTATGGCGACCCTTGATGAATCCAGTTTGGTCTTCATCTATAAGATTGTCAACGCATTGTTCATACCGTTTTGCGAGAATAGAGGTGTGGTTTGATGGTTTAATGATGATTTGGTGATGATGGTTTGATGATGATGGTGTGATGATGCTTTCATGATGATTTGATGGTTTCAGTCCACTGATTTGAGGCAGAGTTTGCTCTGATTAACCATGCCTGACGTACGTCAGCGGGGTTACTGCATTTGCTTCGGAATCTGGCTGGGTAAGTATGTATGTGGGTGTGTGTGTATGTCCGGTCAGATATCTCTGCAAGTGCTGAAGTCAGGATAATCAAACTTGGCACTGAAGATCAGTCTAAGACCACCTGCTCAGTTGTGGAGTTGCAGATCAAGTAGGAAGGGAGATACGTAGGATGATCAAAATTGATAGAGTATCATGCATGGGCGTGGTTCTGCCCTCTACTGGGGGCTCGTCTCGTTTCTAGCTGATTTCAGTGGGGCTGCACAGTGGGAGTAGTGGTTAGCACTTTTGCCTTGCAGCAAGAAGATCCCCGGTTCAAATCCCGGCCTGGGATCTTTCTGCATGGAGTTTGCATGTTCTCCCTGTGCATGCCCGGGTTTTCTCCGTGTACTCCAGCTTCCTCCCACAGTCCAAAAATATGCTGTATAGAGAATGGATGGATGATTTCAGCTGATCTTAGAACTGATGTCTGTCTCTCTTTGGGCTGACTTCAGGTTGATTCTGTGATGATTTCTGTGATTTCATGAAACTTTCTGGTAAATTTTTGGACTGATTTCAGATTTTAATTGATCGATGTGAGATTCAGTTTTGTCTGATTTCCAACTGAAATTAAGTTTAATCTGGGCTGATTTCAGGCTGATTTCAGGTTGATGTTGAGCTGATTTCAGGCTGATTTCAAGCTGATCTCTAGCTGCTGTTTGGATGTGAGGACAGACTGTCTTCGCTCTGGGATGTGAATGTTTTTTTTGTGCAGCAGGTTTGTAGCCTCTAGTGGTTTAGCTGTTCTGCCTGATCCCAGCAGCTACGACATTACACACGCCAAACCAGCATCAGCTTCTGTTGTTTGATGTCACACTGAACACGCGGCGTTAGAGACGTCTGGTCACAGCGTTTAGATGGTGGAGTTTCAGGGTGTCTGAGGATCTTGTAGAAGCTGCTGTTCACCTCACAGTTTGTGGTTTCTGTCAGACGGTTGTTGTCCTCTGTGGGAGCGTTGGTGGACGTTGTTCTTCTCTGAACCTGGATGAGATGCTGTTTGTGGAGACGACGGTCTGAGAGTCCCTTGGTTCCACAAACTGCCAGCCTGGATTCACCTGTTGCCATGACGACAGCATCCAGAGTCAGACCTGGTTTTTCCCGTCGCCGGTGAAACGGTGAGGAGTGGGAGCTCCGCTTGTTCTGTCGTCTTCGCTAAAGTGGATGATGAATCACCAGGTGGTTAGCTACTGGTCACCATGGTAACCACACTGAAGGACGAGCAGCAGGAGGAGGATGATGAGGATGATGGAAAACAAAACTCCATCTCTGTGAATTTAGAGGAATTTTCTGAATGTCTCTGATTTCTATCTCCCTGCAGTGAAGCATCATGGGAGGTGGCAGATGGACGAGCCGACCGTGGGCCGAGCAGTGACACACACACACACACACACACACAACATGGAACAAGGCTTCAGCTTAAACACGTTGGTGAGTTCTCAGGGTTTTTACTGATATGAAGCCGAGGAAAGAAGCAGTTAGTGTTTGTGACTCGTTTTGTGGTTTTCTTGTTGTGTTGTTGTTGTGTGGTTTGTTGTTGTGTTGTTTTCTGGTTGTGTGGTTTCCTTGTTGTGTTGTTTTGTTGTTGTGTTATTTTCTGGTTGTGTGGTTTTCTTGTGTTATTTCCTTGTTGTGTGGTTTTGTTGTTGTGTTGTTTTCTGGTTGTGTGGTTTTGTTGTTGTGTTGTTTTGTTGTTGTGTTATTTTCTGGTTGTGTGGTTTTCTTGTGTTATTTCCTTGTTGTGTGGTTTTGTTGTCGTGTGGTTTTCTCTTCTTGTCGTCTCTGTTCCTGGCCTTTCCTTCTCTTCTCCTCCTTCACTCGGTTTCTTCTGGATGCGTTTTCTTTCTTTCTGTGGACAGAGAGCTTCTTATCCTCCAGCATTTCTTCATGGAAATGAGCTGCAGCACAAACGCTGCATTCAGGCTCCACCGTAAATCTCAGTTTTCTGCCTGGAAACACTATCCTTCTCAGCTCCATGTGTTCTGACCGTCGGGGCTCCAGAGTGACTCAAAGCTGGAAAAATATTCATGTCATTATTTATTTAAAAAAAGTAAAAACCTCAAGTGTCAACGAGGGATGTGCGCGACTAGTCGTTTAATCGTTTAACCGCCTACTCATTTATTAAACGTTTAGTATTTTACTAGTCGGTTAAATGCTGCATTAAGCATCATGCACCTTGTCCCCGACCAGGCGCCGCCTTGCAGCTCTTCGCTCGGCCGTGCGCCGCACACTCATCCCGTCTGGACTACCTGGTTGATCCTGCCAGTAGCATATGCTTGTCTCTTTTTCAACCCCCGCTATCCCCCTCATCATTAGCGGTGTTCTGACCACTCCAGCTACACCCACCACGTCCCTTCCTGTCCCCCCGAAGCAAAGCATCGGCTCCACTATGTGCTGCTCGTGGACTGTCATGGCGCACCGACCCGCTGCCGTTACGCACAGACGCAGCGGCACTTTCTGTCTCAGTGGACGACTGAACATCTTCATCAGAGGGTGAATATTCCTCTTCAGAATATGAGTAAGCCATCACTTGACAAAGTACTTTGTCAGCGTTGAGCAGACCTCTCGGTGAGTTTTCTCACTCTAAAATGTGCCGTCTTGCGCTCTGATACGCTCCGATGACGAGTCTCGTCTCCTCTGTTTTCAAACTCTGTAAACTCCAAACTTTGAATGAAAACACGCCCACAACTGATGCTCAGATTGAAGTTCCAGATGTCCGCCATCTCCTGGTGTACAGTACATGAGGCACACAAGGCAGTATATTTGAAGCTGTGGCTTGTTATGTTCAGCAATGGTGCTTGTCGCAATATTGCGACTTTGGCGCTTAAAGGGTTAAATTGCAAGTTTTCCGAACCGACTAGTCGCCAATAAAATTAGCGACTAGTCGGTTTGGAAATTAGTCGAAATTCCCATCCCTAGTGTCCACGGATGTTCAACCACTGGATCCTGAAGATGGTTCCACAGCCTCTTCCTGTTCTTCTGCAGCTCATTTTGATTCTGTCAGTTTATCCGTCTGGGACACTTCAGTTTCTCTGCGTCTTTTGTTTGTTTCCCTTCATGAATTTATTCTTCGATTTTATTAGTTGAATTAAATTCATCTCATCAAATCCTACTTCTTGTTTAATTTTAATTTCAGGTTCATCATGAGCACCAGGTTGTCAAGTAACACAGATACAGCAGGTGTTCCATCAGTCAGGTGTTCCATCAGTCAGATGTTCAGATGTTCCATCAGTCAGGTGTTCCATCAGTCAGGTGTTCCATCAGTCAGGTGTTCCATCAGTCAGGTGTTCCATCAGTCAGGTGTTCCATCAGTCAGGTGTTCCATCAGTCAGATGTTCCATCAGTCAGATGTTCAGATGTTCCATCAGTCAGGTGTTCAGATGTTCCATCAGTCAGGTGTTCAGATGTTCCATCAGTCAGGTGTTCAGATGTTCCATCAGTCAGGTGTTCAGATGTTCCATCAGTCAGGTGTTCAGATGTTCCATCAGTCAGGTGTTCCATCAGTCAGGTGTTCCATCAGTCAGATGTTCCATCAATCAGGTGTTCAGGTGTTCCATCAGTCAGGTGTTCAGGTGTTCCATCAGTCAGGTGTTCAGATGTTCCATCAGTCAGGTGTTCCATCAGTCAGGTGTTCCATCAGTCAGATGTTCCATCAGTAAGATGTTCAGGTGTTCCATCAGTCAGGTGTTCAGGTGTTCCATCAGTCAGGTGTTCAGATGTTCCATCAGTCAGGTGTTCAGGTGTTCCATCAGTCAGGTGTTCAGATGTTCCATCAGTCAGGTGTTCAGATGTTCCATCAGTCAGGTGTTCAGATGTTCCATCAGTCAGATGTTCAGATGTTCCATCAGTCAGGTGTTCAGGTGTTCCATCAGTCAGGTGTTCAGATGTTCCATCAGTCAGGTGTTCAGATGTTCCATCAGTCAGGTGTTCAGATGTTCCATCAGTCAGATGTTCAGGTGTTCCATCAGTCAGATGTTCAGGTGTTCCATCAGTCAGGTGTTCAGATGTTCCATCAGTCAGGTGTTCAGATGTTCCATCAGTCAGATGTTCCATCAGTCAGGTGTTCAGATGTTCCATCAGTCAGGTGTTCAGATGTTCCATCAGTCAGATGTTCCATCAGTCAGGTGTTCAGATGTTCCATCAGTCAGGTGTTCAGATGTTCCATCAGTCAGGTGTTCAGGTGTTCCATCAGTCAGGTGTTCAGATGTTCCATCAGTAAGATTTTCCATCAATCAGGTGTTCAGATGTTCCATCAGTCAGATGTTCCATCAGTCAGATGTTCCATCAGTCAGGTGTTCCATCAGTCAGATGTTCCATCAGTAAGATGTTCAGGTGTTCCATCAGTCAGGTGTTCAGGTGTTCCATCAGTCAGGTGTTCAGATGTTCCATCAGTCAGGTGTTCAGATGTTCCATCGGTCAGGTGTTCAGGTGTTCCATCAGTCAGGTGTTCAGATGTTCCATCAGTCAGATGTTCAGATGTTCCATCAGTCAGGTGTTCCATCAGTCAGATGTTCCATCAGTAAGATGTTCAGGTGTTCCATTCAGGTGTTCAGGTGTTCAGGTGTTCATTTCCATCAGTCAGGTGTTCAGATGTTCCATCAGTCAGGTGTTCAGATGTTCCATCAGTCAGGTGTTCAGATGTTCCATCAGTCAGGTGTTCAGGTGTTCCATTAGTCAGGTGTTCCATCAGTCAGGTGTTCAGATGTTCCATCAGTCAGGTGTTCAGATGTTCCATCAGTCAGATGTTCAGATGTTCCATCAGTCAGGTGTTCAGATGTTCCATCAGTCAGGTGTTCAGGTGTTCCATCAGTCCAGGTGTTCAGATGTTCCATCAGTCAGGTGTTCAGATGTTCCATCAGTCAGATGTTCCATCAGTCAGGTGTTCAGATGTTCCATCAGTCAGATGTTCCATCAGTCAGGTGTTCAGATGTTCCATCAGTCAGGTGTTCAGATGTTCCATCAGTCAGGTGTTCAGGTGTTCCATCAGTCAGGTGTTCAGGTGTTCCATCAGTCAGGTGTTCAGATGTTCCATCAGTAAGATGTTCCATCAGTCAGGTGTTCCATCAATCAGGTGTTCAGATGTTCCATCAATCAGGTGTTCAGATGTTCCATCAGTCAGGTGTTCAGATGTTCCATCAGTCAGGTGTTCAGATGTTCCATCAGTCAGGTGTTCCATCAGTCAGGTGTTCCATCAGTCAGATGTTCCATCAGTAAGATGTTCAGGTGTTCCATCAGTCAGGTGTTCAGGTGTTCCATCAGTCAGGTGTTCAGATGTTCCATCGGTCCAGGTGTTCAGGTGTTCCATCAGTCAGGTGTTCAGATGTTCCATCAGTCAGATGTTCAGATGTTCCATCAGTCAGGTGTTCCATCAGTCAGATGTTCCATCAGTAAGATGTTCAGGTGTTCCATCAGTCAGGTGTTCAGGTGTTCCATCAGTCAGGTGTTCAGATGTTCCATCAGTCAGGTGTTCAGGTGTTCCATCAGTCAGGTGTTCAGATGTTCCATCAGTCAGGTGTTCAGATGTTCCATCAGTCAGATGTTCAGATGTTCCATCAGTCAGGTGTTCCATCAGTCAATGTTCCATCAGTAAGATTCAGCGTGTTCCCATTCAGTCAGGGTGTTCAGGTGTTCCATCAGTCAGGTGTTCAGAATGTTCCACATCAGTCAAGGTGTTAGCGTGTTCCATCAGTCAGGTGGTTCAGCATGTTCCCCATCAGTAAGATGTTCCATCCAGTCAGGTTGTTCAGATGTTCCACATCAGTAGAATGTTCCATCAGTCAGCGTGTTCAGGTATGTTCCAATCAGTTCAGGATGTTCCATCAGTCAGTGTGTTCAGATGTTCCATCAGTCCAGGTGTTCAGATGTTCCATCAGTCAGGTGTTCAGAGTGTTCCATCAGGTCCCCAGGTGTTCCAAGGTGTTCCATCAGTCAAGTGTGTTCAGAGATGTTCCACAGTAAGATTGTTCCACTCAGTCAGGTTGTTCCATCAGTCAGGTGCTTCAGATGTTCCATCAGTAGGTGTTCCACATCAGTCAGATGTTCCAATCAGTAAAGATTGGTTCCAGGGTGTTTCCACATCAGTCAGGTGTTCAGGGTGTTCCATCAGTCAGGTGTTCAGATGTTCCATCAAGTCAGGTGTTCAGGTGTTCCATCAGTCAGGTGTTCAGGTGTTCCATCAGTCAGGTGTTCAGGTGTTCCATCAGTCAGGGTGTTCAGATGTTTCCATCAGTCAGGTTGTTCAGATGTTCCCATCAGTCAGATGTTCAGATGTTCCATCAGTCAGGTGTTCAGTGTGTTTCCATCAGCAGGTGTTCCAGATGTTCCATCAGTCAGGTGTTCAAGATGTTCCATCAGTCAGATGTTCCATCAGTCAGGTGTTCAGATGTTCCATCAGTCAGGTGTTCAGGTGTTCCATCAGTCAGGTGTTCAGATGTCCATCAGTAAGATGTTCCATCAGTCAGGTGTTCCATCATATCAGGTGTTCAGGGTGTTCCATCAGTCAGATGTTCCATCAGTCAGGTGTTCAGAGTTGTTCCATCAGTCAGGTGTTTCAGATGTTCCATTACCTTCTAGCTCAACGTCTCTGAAACTTTCTGTTTGTTGTACAAGAAAGAAGCTGGCAGCAGAACCGGACTACACAGATGTGACGCTGACCGGCGGCGGAGCGTGTCGTTGGCTCTGGGCAAGATGGGGATGCAGCGTGGAGATTAATGAGACGTGGCCCAGAAGATACTTTCGTCTGGAGTGGAGATGGAGCGCATGGCAGCAGTTTACCTGGAGGAGGGGCAGTCTGGAGAACGCTATGTCCTCTACACCAAGTTCATCATGTAAGACCCACAGCAACACCTCCACACCTGACTGAAACATCATGTTCTTTGTGATCTTCACCCTGCTGCTGTGTTCAGCTGTTTGTAGAGAAGCTACCTGCCACAGAGACTACCAGCAGAGTTCTTGCAGTCCCAGAGAAGCAACTCATCATGAAGGTAAACCTCAAGGCTCCATCAGCCTCTCTTTTCCAGGCTTGTACGAAGTTGTCCTCCTGGTTCTGTCCCTCCTGGTTCTGTCCTGGTTCTGTCTGGTGTTCTCTGATTCTTTCTTGTCTCTGCAGAAGCTTCAGGAAGTTGCATTTCCTCGGAGAGACGAACTGAAGAAGCGTCTGGAGGAGAAATACAGCAGAGAGCACAGCGAGTACCTGAGAGCACAGGTGAGTATGGACCAATCACAGCGCAGCATGCAGTACTGTCAGCTTCATGCAGTAAAAGTACACAGTACTGCCGGCTTCATGCAGTAAAAGTACACAGTACTGCCGGCTTCATGCAGTAAAAGTACACAGTACTGTCAGCTTCATGCAGTAAAAGTACACAGTACTGCCGGCTTCATGCAGTAAAAGTACACAGTACTGCCGCTTCATGCAGTAAAAGTACACAGTACTGTCAGCTTCATGCAGTAAAAGTACACAGTACTGTCGGCTTCATGCAGTAAAAGTACACAGTACTGTCAGCTTCATGCAGTAAAAGTACACAGTACTGTCAGTTTCATGCAGTAAAAGTACACAGTACTGTCAGCTTCATGCAGTAAAAGTACACAGTACTGTCAGCTTCATGCAGTAAAAGTACACAGTACTGTCAGCTTCATGCAGTAAAAGTACACAGTACTGCCGGCTTCATGCAGTAAAAGTACACAGGTGTGAATCAGATTAGGTTCATTTCAGGCAGGTGCTAGTCTGTTAAATCAGAACTGCAGCAGATATGTTACTGATTATTGGTTATGGATTATTGGTTGTTGATTAGTGGGGTTCAGAGCAGTGTGGGTATTATCCATTTGAACGGCCTGTACGTGGTGAGTACATGTGACATGTGATTTTAATTCACTGATGAAGGCTGGCATATTAGCTATGTAAGCTAATTTAAGCTAGTTCTAATGTTTGCTAAGCTTTAGGGATTAGTTATAAATATTACATTAGCTTAGCAGCACTAGCATGTTCATCAACATCCATGACCTCTGACCTTTATTTCTCCTGGTGACCCTATGTTGGCCCTGAACCACAGGTTGGACACCACTGAAACAAACACGGTGACTGAGTGCACACTAAAACTGTAT